>NW_025946735.1:0-72049 GCF_000764305.2 Hyalella azteca | reverse complement strand
CATATAATCTGGAAATAGTAAATCGCTAGGATTTTATATTCTTGTCGTACCCCTAGGACTAAGTTGTTCATAACTAGTCCTGTTTATTTCGATATAATGTTAGGTCTTGTTTAGGTTTTATGTCTGTCTTTGAATTTTGACTTTTAAAGTGATTTTATTCATTTTTAGTTTAGTCGAACTGATGATGGAGCTGGACTCCGAAACGTTTTCAATATCGATATGGTGAATTTTCTTGGCGTTTTCTTTGCTTTTAAATTCCTTGTCTACGCATGACAAGTCGTATATACACAAAAATCACGATATTTCATCAAGTATTCCAATCTAAATTTCACCACCAAAGCAGCGACTTACCCTGGCGTCTGAGTCAAAATCCAATAAGAGAGGAACCAGGGCGCAAGTCGGGATCGGCATAGTATCTGACGGCTATAATCAATTCAACACCGACGTCAGAGTCGGTCCTACTTAAACTTCGTAGTCTGACATACAGTAGTGGGAAATTTGCAGCAACACTTTATTACAGCGAGATTCTGGACTATATATACGGCAGAGTGTAATGAAACTCATTATTTATAACCAATCGTCTCGGGATCATCACGACGGGCTGGGCGAACACATTAAATCACTCGAACATCGATCATTCATGAGATTTCTTTGGTTAGAAAATTTAATTGGGGAAAATAAGTCCAGTATTTTGAAACGATTAATTGCAATTTTTACGTCCACAAAATCTAGAATGGACTTCATTTTACCATATAGCATGAGAGCGCTGCCACACAGCCAGCATAATACAAACTATCACAATTCAGAGTCACTTCACAATTTATCCGCTAGAATTGAATAGCTCCAGCTGTTGCTTATGTTATAACTGAAAAATTCAAGCTCAACTAATAAATTCGCTCGCCAAAAATCTCTCTTAAATGTATCATGGGTCTAACGCAAACGAGCAGCAGCAGAAATTTGTTTCTAAATCAAAAAGTTTCAAGATTGAAATCTAAATTCATAACCTATATAAATAGATCTATCTTTGAAAAGACTTACATTCAAAGAATAAAGATTCTTCCTCGTATAAAACTGTTCTATATTGAGGATGATTCCAGTTAATAAGCACAAATAATTTACAAAATAAAAACGTTAAAAAATCTTAGGCGTACGTCAGATAAGGGATAACCGTGCCCATGTGACCATTCATATACAGTATATGGCCTTAAAAAACAGCATACGTTTTATACTTAATCCGTTGTTTGGTTAATTCTAATACATAAATGTTATCTGCGAGTCTGAGTGGAGATTTGTTTGGGCAATTTTAAATCAACCCCATATAATAAAAAATACTATGTTAAAGTGCGTAATATTTTGCAATTTTGTAAATTAAATAATAAATTAGTATATGACATACAAGTAAAATCCGGGTGATAATGGTAATTTATAAAATTTTGTACGTGAATTCGTATTTTTCTTCCCTAATACTAAAATCAAAACGTTTGAGTTCGATTTCCCCTCAAGGACAAGTTATTACACGTGCGAGGGCGAGGCATATGTAGCCATGGGCTCCTGGAGAGCAATATTGAGATGATATGCAAATGAAAAAAATAATTAAACAGGGAATTGTTGTTTCATATATTAATTTCTATCATAGTTTCCTCAGATCAAAAGTTAACAATGACAAGTATTTAACAGCATAGAAAACGACAAGTAAATTCACTATATCATTGTCGATAACGTTACGGTGTCGTGCGTATAGTGGCAGGTTCTGGTGCCAGGTGATCAAACCAACAATCATTAAAATACTTTACTGCACATCAATCATCACCACAGACTTTCTGCAAAAACTGGGATACGTAGCACATGTTCACGTGGCACACAAGTAATTAACAGTCTTCGTTCAAACAGCTACGTTCCACAACACATGTCGATGTCTCGTTCCTACTCGTTCCTAATCCGCAATCTCTATTCTCGATTCTCAACTTTCTCTAAAACATTCTTACATTACTAATTCTAATTAATTACAAATTTACAATACCTATATATTTAATAGAAGCCTTATATTCCAACAGTAAAATACAATTTACAATAAGCCCTCTACAACAGAGACCCGCTTTATATTCAGTTCGACAGAAATTTAATGAATTATTGATTGTACTCGTACTCTTATATACATGACGCTTCAGAGGGTAAGAGGGATCTGAACATGAAAGCAGTGACATATCGTCGTTTTCAGTACGATTACATTATGTAGTCCATCCTTGAATAAGCTGAGTCAAAGGTTACTCGTTTGTGAGAGATACGCCGATAATGCCTTCTGAAATCGATGATATTTTGTTGAATAATTAATAAGTTAAAAATTTACATTTTTAATTTAATAATTACGTTATTCATGAACTGTTTTTATAATTTTTACAGAATTGACAATAATGCGAATTCCGGCACATGTCAGTGGAATATTTTAGTTGTAGAATAATTTTATAACTGATTTTGAGCTTATTTATTGAACTTATAGAAGTTTGAGTTACATTTAGTTGCATCTTATAACTGATTTTGAGCTTATTTATTGATTATATAACTTTGATTTGCATTTACTTGCATTGAAGTTCCCGTCATCTATCTCACTCTGGCAATAATTATAGACCAATTTTTAATAACGCAACTATTATTTTAGTTTTTACCGATCGCTAAAGCCACAATGTAGGATCTTATATTTCGCAAAATTTTTTCTAAAAAAATTTTTCTAAAATTTTTCTACTTAGACGACTCTATGTATTGATTCTATGAACAATATCGAGAGGAGTTGCCTAAAATGCCCTTAACTAAGTAAAAGTATTGAAGTAATTCTAGCATTCTATCATAACAGCCGTTCCAAAATTTAATCGGTGATCTCCAGGTAAGACAGCGTGAACTTACAGACTAATTTCTTCATGAATAATTCGGTTAGATGCTTTTATCCTAGGTGAACATGATGCGAATAAATTAACAGGGATGACATGATCTGCTGGTGCAATATGGATATGAACTCTCCGGTTCAATGTTTTTTATCATTCGATATTGTAATGTAGATGCGCGTGGATTCACGCCGGACGTTAATTAATGAACCAGTGACAGATGTCTGTTCCGATCTCAGGACCGTGACACTGATTGATGTAAAAATACCATATTATGATTCCATCTTGCCATCAAAAGTCCAACGGGAAATCCAATTTATGAATGAAGGGCTCATAATTAACCTTATTTACCTTTCGTTGCAACAATATGACAAATTTCACGAGAAATTATTTCCAGATTCAAATCATGTTTCCAGGATGAATTAACTTCACCCTGACATTTATTTGAGTACCAGATAAGATCTGAATATTTTACTATTAGGTTTTAAGATCGATCGGAAAATTTTATTTGGTCGTCAGTCAGAATTGAAATTGGTTTCTGTTACAAACAAAACAGTTGTATTACTTATTTATTATAGTGGGCAATGCTCCCAAAATGAAAAAATAAAGTTCTCTTTATGCATCAGAAAGATGAATTCAACGTTCCACAGTTGGTAATTTTTCACTGAATATATTATGATTTTTTTTCAGATTGAAGATTCACCTGGAAACATGGAGAAACAGTTCAAAAAATCGTTAAGGTTCTTCTCTGGTCGATACCAACATGGCCATAGCAACGCTCTCAAATCCATTCAAGAAAACGTTCAGTTGTAACAAGAAAACAATAATTTATATTGAAGTGCACATTGAATGTAATTTTGGTACTCAGAAACATTTAATTGAAACATTCTCTCCCTTAAAAATATTACAATATATATTTCATATCATTGACCGAGACTAAAAGTTTTGGAAATATCCAAAGATATTCTTACTATAGTTTAAGGGAGTTTAATAATTATATACAAAACTAAATATACTAAAGAACTTCACCACAGAGCTGAATTAAATGAAAAACAATGGAATCTCTACCCATGCCTCATTCCATGACATGGGAAGTGATGCAATCAAACCTAACAGCTCGAGCCTCAAGTTTGTACACGGAAGTGCAACAAGAAACGATGTTGCAGTCCAGCCTCCCTGGCCATCTGGCGGAGGAGGGACTCAACTATACCGGCATGGACCTCGAGGATCAGTTGCCTGGTCCAGGAGGAGGGGTGGATTACCTTAACTATTTAGCGCTGCCATGCGAGTGCGAAGCTTCGTTGTGCCAAAACAAGATGCTCTTCATCAATGAACCCAGTAGCATGAGGCTGCCATGGGAGGTGAGTTTCCTGATGGTTTAAGGGCAATTTTTCATGACTCAGGGTTTATAGTATTTCTTAAATTCTATTATGAATTTCATTGTGCAGCTTAACGTTTGTAACTAATTTCATTGTATTGAATCGATCAGAACTCTCGAATCAATCATGAAAGATTTGGTTTCATTCAAAATTCATGCTTACTGCAGGAGTGATAAATAGAACTTTGTATTTTTATCCTTCAAAGAACTGAATTCGCTTAAGACCAGTAGCAGTAATTTGCGCATCAGTCACTGTAGAAAAAGCTTTTGGCAAGTGCATTGCCGGCAACTTTTGCCTTGAGAAGTTGTTGCTCCAATAAGCATTCTGTTCTCACAAGAATACATTGAAACAGGACAAAACTTCTTGATAGAAGCATACAAACACGAAAACTTTGCTGAGCTCGTCTCTGGCGTTCGTTAGAGAACTTGGCTCGTCGAACATTCGCGCAGCTCCATGCATTCTCTCAACTAAGAATAATCGCAACAATAAATTGAGCTAACTCTCATATCTGTATTGCTTATGGGGTGAGAACTTTTCTAATGCACATATTAAGGAAAATTTTCTATGCAGATTTTCAACATTTCAAGGTAATTTAGTTGTTAATTAAGTTATTAAGCTCATTGTCTGATGTAACTTTATTAGTCACTAAATGTAAAAAACAAGAAAACATAAAATTGTCCAATCTTCAATGCAACTCTCAAAAAATCGTTTATTTCTGTCATATGTGCCAAATTAAAGCAGTTGGCCTCATACCCTGTAAAGCAGCACATGTCTTTTCAGCAAACCGTTGTCTTTTCTTTGGAATACTGACCAAAAACCACGATTTCACCGAATTAAAAATTCCGTTCCATTCTCAGACGCGAAAATTCTTTTATTAAAAACGGTTACTTGGAATTGCTTTTAGACCGCAGCCCCAAAGGGGATAAAACTTTTCAAAAAATCCCGAGGCCCCACAATGCTTTTGGAAAAGAACAGAACTCGCTGACCGTGATTCAAAACCTCCATACTTCACACCTCAAAAAGAATGTGAAATAAATGTAAAGTAAGTTAGACATTCGGATTTCAGACAGGTTCACATAACAACAGTCGTAGAATTTTCGATTTGTTTTCAGGTGAAGATTGAGTTATTGGTAGTGAAGGAAATTGGACGAATGAGAAATTAAAATGAGATAATTTGTGCACCAACGTACGAACAATCGTGTAATGAGATTAAATCTGTAATTAAGTTTTGGCTTCACACGAACAAAATATTCGCTGTTTAATTATGATGAACATTTGTAATCAATTATAACAATCAAAATAGATTAACAATGAATATTTCGAACGTTACTAATTGACGTTGAAATAATTTTATTTATTGTCGACAGCAACGTCTCTTGTGCTATAGGACTTCTTCAATAATATTGCTACTAAAATTTTCAAAATACTCCTTCAAGAATTTTGCAGGGCCGTAAATAAAGAACCAACAGCCCTCAATGCACGTGGCCTGGCCATTAAACCTGAGAGGCGACCTCTCATAATTTAAAAATAAAAAGAGAGTGCAGTGAAATCAAAACCCAATAACATGGACTTTCGCTAATAATTTCACATATCAGAGATAAAAACGGACATTGAACAAAATACAATTCCTGACTATACATTAATTCATTGTAGTTAATTTTGCTAATGGCAGGAAATTCTGATGATTTGAATAAATATTTTTCTCCATTATCCCATTCAATAAAATATGGAATAATTTAATCGACAACAGAGAGTTATTTTCCTGCGGAGTAAGCAAAATAAGTTCATCCTTAATCAAAGGGATATTATTCAGAAATTATCAATGCAAGATTTTATTGGAAATTTCATTTGGTATCCAATTCTGTGGAAGTGTGGGTTCTAGGCCCATTTCGCAGCATTGTCTCCAATAATATATTGCATTGGCGGTTTAGGTTAGAAATGTGTCATATTCATAGGTTCTGTTACGTTCGCTGGTCGTATAACTTCCGAGTCCCAGCTAAGGAGGAAGATGGGCAGAGATGAGGCTAGAGATTTGGTGCACTATAGTTGGTGGAATCTGGTGTACAACTGAAGACAAAGGCTTGCTGGCCTTACATTGACATACTATTGACAATATAGTAGTTCCATTTGAATTTGATCATATTACGTAAACACGTAACAGGTTATACTGTAATTAACAAACACCATATATTGATACACAAAACAATAAAAACTAAAATCAGGAATCAACGATTGATGAACCTCTATGTTAAAATACGGCCCCAATGCCTATTAATAACCTATTCACCTAATTGGATGTCTTGAATCGAACTCATTATCAATTCTATAATCACTCTATACCTACTATAGGGTTCCTTAAGAAGCAAAACACGAAAGATACCGGGGCGCGTGATTTAGAATTTGATATTAATTAACTAAGGGTCTTTTGAGGGGTGGAAATCTCAACTCTAAATGGTGCAAGATAAAATTAATAAATCATTATAGTGACAAATAATTATGTGTCCAATTAAGGCATTGTAAATCAATTAGCTTGAAACTCTTGACATAAGTCAAATTCACTAAGAGTATCAAAGCAAAGAAAATAGCCAGCAAATTCACCATTTCATTATATGAGAAAACGTTCGGAGTCCAGCTCCATCTTCAGTTGAAAACCAATCAGACGATATAAATCAGTTCAGAAGCTATAATTCTGCTTGTTTTATAGGTTTTGAACTGTCGATTGAGCTGGACTCCAAACGTTTTCTCATATAAAGAAATGGTGAATTTGCTGGCTATTTTCTTTGCTTTTAAATTATTATTGGCATCAGTTATCTTAAGATGATATCAAATGAGTTTTGTGCATTTTAATGGAGAAAATTGAGAAAGAAGGAAGTATATTTGATTAAAAATGCCTGCAGAGCTTCGGGCGTAGATCACACACAATTACTTTGTGATCAAAAAAATTATACTGCAACCGAGGAATTATTCTGCAATCCAATATTTCAAATAATATTCAGATAATATTGAACATTCGCAATCGGTGTGCTGAAAAATAATTCAATTTTTAAATAAGAGCGATCGTATGAACCCTTATTCACAACCCAATATTGTTGATAATTTCCTCGCATATAAGAGCGAACATCTGTCACTGCAGGCATTGAGAGGGGTGCGCGGAAGCACCTGCTGTAAACAGTTCCTTGTAAACAAGCAAGTTCTTGAGAAGGTCTCTGCAGATGAGACTTCATAAATGTAGCTAGTGATGACATTCACTATGATCTAATTTTACAATAGGAAAAATTTCTTCCCCTCTGATCGAGTAGCAGAGTGGTTACGAACTGCAATATTGATGCAGTGAGTTGTAAGTTTGAAAACCAGCTAGCTGTGAAAAACCTTGCATGGAATTAGAATTTAAACGTGACAGATAACCTGCCCTGCCATCATTATGGCTATAATTGAATTGAAAGACTGTCATACTAAGTCTTGGTGCAAGTACTGAATTAGTTAACAGATATTTTTATGCACGAGATTTCGGTCGATCCAGCCAATTGAATTCAAAAGTTTTTTTCAATGTGTGATGAAGAAGAATATTTGGGTAATGAATAATGAAGTGATAATAATTTATGAGTGTGTGTGAAAATATAATATATAAACGAAACGTCTGACACTCTGCATAATATAGTCCCTCATTGAAAGTAATTTCATGTGCATCTACAGGGTCTATACTTTCTTTCAGGTACAATATTTTCAAAACAACGACTCGCTTCTTGTCGATAAAAAATATTTTTTTTTCGACAATTTTTTCAAATAAGGAGCTGTCTGAATTAGATATCTGATTTATCTGAAATAGAATTTGTCACAACACTCCGGTGTTTCATTTTCAATTATATTTACACATTTGGCATTTTACCTTATATGATGATTATTTTCAAAATCATTTTTTTGATTGTCGTTGTTTTGCTCGGCAGTCCAACCCTCACTTCTACCCCAACATCCTGACGTATGTGGCGACGTTGCTACTGGGCATCACTGGCAACATTGCTGTCATCTGTTATTTTCTTGGTGGATTTCGTCGATTTGAAACCATTTCAATGTATGTTGACATAAGTTCCCGATCGCATCATATTAAGCGGCCAAAAAGTTTTATCAAAGCATGTCAGTCAGCAGTATTGCTTCAAATTTCTATCTACAGAAGAATATTGTTTTAGAACGTTGAAAGAAGTGCTGTGATAAACACAATTAATGTTCAGGTTTCAGTTGGGAGCATGACCAGGTGAACCAAATGAATTCTGTTGAAACACTTATTAACGCATCTGTCGAGTAAAAGAAGATACATGCAAATATTCTTGGATGAAAACCTTGAAGTTTCTGAATTAATTGAAACAAATCTTAGACCGTGATGTAAACCTTGCCTTTTTTCAAATTCATCTCATTGCATTTAATTGGGAAAAAAGTGGTCTAAAATTGCAAAATCATAACGTTGCCGCTAACGAGCATAAGATACGTTGTGCCGTGCATCCAGTTTAGTGATTAATGCAAATCTGACTAAATTCAACTAAAAACTGAACAGAAAATATTAACATTTGATCAGGACGCAAAAAATCATTCTCAGAGTCAAATTTATTTTCAATTACTTTTAAAAAGCTATATTCGATTAATTAAATCCAAAGTAGTATCTAAAATCTTTCATATGAGTTGTCTGAATGCATTCAATCAGTATTTGATTCATTATTCAGGAGAATCCTACAGTATACATTTTCATTAATAATTATTAAAACAAAAATTAATATATATTATGATATATATGAGAAAACTAATAATATATAATAAATGCATATATATTTTACTTAAATTAAATGAAAAACTATACAAATTTGGAACTATTCCAATCTGAAGATTACCAATATCCAAGCTCCGAATATCACAATATTCGCGCTCCGATGTTACAATTTGCAACAAAGTTAATCCAGGATGAAAATCCCCTTTGACAAGATCAAATTGTCAGCACAAATTGCCGACATCATAAAAGGGTGAATGAACTTTTCATGATTACTTTCTGGTTTACGATTTGGGAAACTAGCGCCCTAGGCCATGACGCGTAGCCTTGCTTCCTGATAAACGTTGGTACTAACAAACAATACTCGCATGGAATATCAATTAAAAATTTGTTCAGTTGATATAACGCTTTCCGTAAATTTTTAAATATTAAGCGGAACTTCAAAATAATAGAAATTCAGTGATGAAAAAGTTCAATTTTGTTTATATTTATCTATTTACTTCATAAATAAAAGTGAGCGATGGAGAAAAGTGCACAGATACGTCATCATTAAAAGCAAAATTTCTTGATACAAATCTCAATATCAATGAAATCAATAAGAGTTTGCTGACGCGAAATAAAAATTGTCCATGGAAACAAGCTGACATCTAACAAAAAAAAACATTTTTTAATGTTGGACGAAATTACATAACACTGCTAATAATAGTAACTCACTTCTTAATTTAAAAAATTAAAAAAAAAATTTAATTTATATTTTAGAAATTAGTAAATTTCCCTTGGGGTTTACTCAAGGTAAATTTAGCACTGCAATCTAAAATCGGCAAATTTTTTTCTTGTCAAAGAAGGTCTAGTTGACAAGAATGATAAAATTAGTTGTAAATTTAAGCTCTAGTTTCTCTTTGTATTTAATAGGTATGCAAATTGTTGTGAAAATATTGTCTAAAAAATATAACTCAGTACCCACTGCAGTGAGTGACAGAGAGCACATTTTCTCGTCGACGAAAACGTGAAGTCACGGACGGACAGACAGACGGACAGACGGACGGACAGACGGACGGACAGACGTACGGACAGACAGACATGGCGAGCACAATAGTGAATTTTTTTATAAATGAGAAAATGCGCTAAAAAGGACCGCGATTATGTACTGTAGCGATTCAGTTTATTAATAATGGTATTTATTCACAAATTATTTTGAGCCTTGCTTGTTTGTTGTGATAGCTGCATAGCAAACTAAAAGGAAGCTGCTAGTGTTTTTCTTTTATTGGGGGAATATCTAGACCTTTAAGAATTGAATTTAGATTGCCTCATTCAAGAGGAATTTATTTTGCAAGCGTGAAATGTAAATTTCCTAAAACCTTTATCGACACAATTGGATTGCAGTGAAAGATACTCTGTGTTAGAAAAAAAGGTAAGGCATTAGACAAAAATTTTCCCAGGAATCATTCATTTTATTCACTGAAATTATCTTGCTGGGAGGATTTGATTATTAACTCGTTGAAAATTGGAGTAAATACGATGTCCAGTAACAGGTTTCTTACAACGAAAACGCTCCGTAATGACCTAATTAGATTGCAATCTGACCCTATCACAGAATAAAAATGTTTTCATCTAGTATCCTCTGACCTATGTCAAAAACTGAGCACAGAGTATTAGACAATATACAACAAAATATTTTAAAATACATTTTTATTATCCCGACACGACAAAAATTTAGAATAGGCGTCAAATCATCTCCTATTTATTTTCAGTATGCATTATAAATTTAACCCAATTTTGGCTAATATTATTTCATTAGTTAGTTTCTTCGATACATACAATCAAAAGAGACTGATCCAAAGTTTTCGAGATCCAACTTCAACACAAACGTTTAAACTTCATCTGAACGATTAATTTAAAATTTTAATATTTTTAACTGCACCTAAGTATAATATTATGTAGTGGGCACAATAAAAACCCCGAACTCTCTCAATTTTA
Organism: Hyalella azteca; assembly: GCF_000764305.2. NCBI lineage: Eukaryota > Metazoa > Arthropoda > Malacostraca > Amphipoda > Hyalellidae > Hyalella > Hyalella azteca. The sequence continues at coordinate 61,064 of NW_025946735.1, read as the reverse complement.
CTTCCAAGCCCTGATTCTGTCTTCACATTTGTATAATAATAAAAAGAGTCCCGAGATATTTCATTTATGCCCTGCTAGCGTGAGAGCATCTTGAACTCTAACGAAGTCGGCCTTTGTGTTTCAAGTGCTCGCTGAGAAATTTTTGTTGGACGCAACGACAACAAAATTCACACAAAATTATTTTAAAAAAGGAGCAAATTTTTATCTACTGAAATTTGGAGAGTAAAATTGTAGAGGTGAATTACCATTCATTTTCGTGAATGTTTTCTCGTGCAGAAAAAATCGTAGAGAACCCTAACAAAAACGCATCACATTTTGGTATATTCACACCTTTCCACCGAAATCAAAGATAGTTAATGCTCGCGAAAATGTCGAACTGATTTTAGCCAAAATAAATGTAAGAAATGACTGAAATGGTTCAATTATGAATTATGTTTTGATATTATGACTCAGGCTTTAGTTTTGATGATTCAGAAAAACGAAGATCAATATTATTAGGCGGAGATTAGCGAATAGTAAAAATGTTTTTTTTTGTGTGTGGATTGACGACTATCATTACTTTAGAAGACTCAGTGCCGTAGTTTTGTTGTTACATTTAACATTTAATCTACAATTTTAAAATTTTTAACACAAAGATTGTCGCCTTCCGAAGCAAGCAGAATTTTTTTTATGAAGTGTGAGCCTCCATAAATTCTTGCTTGGACCCACATTCTCGCTGTCCAAGCAAGAATCATCCAGTGCAAATATTTGATCCTAGTTCTTCACGGTCAGTGCTGTAAGCCGGTTATCCTGATTCTCAGGAGGACGAATCCTTTAAAAGCTTTGGCGTGCCAACGCAGTATAGGAGAAAATCAAATTTGGCTTTTCTTGCACGGATTGTCATTTAGCTTTAAATTCGCAATGCAGTTGGGAGCCATCCTGAGCCAATACTGGAATCTTCTCACGTCCGGTGCAGCGCGATGACACTTTTGTTGGGCCCTCTGGAATTTCTTAAAACGCATGCCTTCGCACTCAAGCCTCTGATCTGCGACCCCCAATAATTTCATACACTATGCGAAATTAAAAATAATATCAAACTGGATTATTCTACTAAAATCAATGATAAATACTTTAAATATTCTGTTATAATTGATAATTTTTAGTGTACTGGCATCCATCTATATTAAATGTCGTTTATTTGTTTGTCAGTGCCTAGTTTAAAAGAAACAATTTAGGAAAATGTAATGTAAAAAATGCTTACGAATTGGCTATGCCTGTGTTTGTTACTATTTTTAGGTTAATTTATGATTCTAAACGAGGCTAACTAGTTGTTTCTATTTGACTATAAAAGGTATACTCGTTTTTAAACGAACTCAATAGATAAAATTATGTGTCTTTGCCTTTCTATAGGCCATACCAGTATAATATTTGCTTAGCCGGTGAAAATATAATCGAAATTTGGGGTGCATTTCCGCCACTGTTATTATGGCCACAATTTCTAATTACTTGCTAAGCAAATTTATCTAATTACCTGCTGAACATAAAATTCACATAACATGGTTACGTAAGATCGTTGGTTGACATGGTCATGAATCTCTGGGCCATCGCATAACATTAAAACATCGTTTTATTAAAACGTGAACAAATTGTAATATTGTAAATTTCTATAAAAAATTTGCCTCAACACAAATTATTGCTGATGGTTTACTTAACAACATCAGAATTTCGAAGAATTTATAATATATTCAAAAGATTTCGACAGCCCAGTTCTGTCACACATTCAAGCATTACGACTAACCACTGTTTCTACACATGGTTGCCATTCAATAAATATCTCGTACTTCCCTTCTCATTGAAGATATTCACTGAAGTGATGTCTATTGTTCCAAAATTATCACGAACTTGCTGCTTAATTCCGAGAATGTACATCCGTTACTGGGAACGAGCGCATGACATGAATATTATCGAGTAACAATCCATTGAAAATAACCTTCCCTCAAGCGGTATTAGCGTGCATTTGATCCTAGACTTTGATTGGATTGAAATTACAGTGAACAAGTTTACTGCATGTTAACGTTCATAATTAATAGCTAATGATAGAAAATACATGGACGCATGACTAAGGTAGAATTTAATTGTTGATATTTAATTTAGTTAATGCAACTCTGCAGTATTTCTTGAACTCAAGCATTCGCGCATAATTTTCTCATGTTTAAATTTTATATTACTAAATGTAATAGCTGCCTTTTATGAGTACTTCAAGNGATTTTATTGGATCTTCTTTCAGTCATTTTATTTTATTGAGTATTCCTTCTGTCATTTTATTGAAATGAGTCTTCCTTCAGTCATTTTATTGTAGTGAGTTTTCCTTCAGTCATTTTATTTTATTGAGTCTTCATTCAGTCATTTTATTTAATTGAGTCTTCCTTCCGCACAATATTTGCAGATCAAAAGACCCGGACTAACACGAACATGTTCCTGTGTTCGTTGTCGGTGGCGGACCTCATCATGCTCATCTTCGGAGTGCCGATTGAAATCCTGGGCATGTTCGCAATCATGCTGGACTTCGGCAGCCCTTCTTGTACCATACAAAGCTACATCCACATGCTTTCATTTTCTGCCAGCGTGCTGAACCTCACAGCAGTGAGCCTTGAAAGGTACAGTTTGTAAGTGAAACTTGAGAAATAAAATAATTATAATTAAGAAAAAAAATTAATGTGTGTTAAACTTGACAGATTTAATTGGAATTTAAATGATTACATCCATAATTCTAATATAAGAACTGAGCGTGGTGATATTTAAGTGCGGTGTACGGTAGTTTTTTGATCGCATATCGATGAGAAGTCACTTCAGTCGACAAGGATCAGAATAACGCCATGAGCAGTCAATTCGAGGTTGTTGAATTCCGATCAAATTTATCGCTAAACCTTCGAAGAACTGTTGTGTAGTAATGATTTAGGGTACATTGAAGTTTCAACACGAGTTGGAATTTCTTGAAAGATGCTAAAATTTACCTTAAGAACTGAAATTTACTTATTTGACTTCAAATTTAATTCAAAACCTCGATTTTCCAAATAAATATTCTCCTACGTATTTGGATTTCGTCAGGCTAGTTTACAGAATCATTTATAATTCTGAAAGCTACAGAAAGACTAATGTGCTCTGCATAATCGAGATCATAAAACAGTTTTTTGTGAAACGTTATGATTTTTTATTTGTTCAAGCATTCAATGAATAGCACATTGCATTACATGAATATTTGAGAAATTTTTAGGGTTGTCCGCATGTTAAGTGAGTCTCTGTGGGTTGAGTGAACGTCGCCATAAATTTTATTTTGTACATGCAATCGAAAGACTCACACTTTGAAGGTAGTGTTCAATAGCTCTGTGGTTAATAAGTGCAACGTATGGTTTACGATAAGGGATTGGAGTAAAAAACGTTGATGTAAGTCGCATTTTTTAATAGATTGATTACAAGACTTAGTCAGCGGCGGGGTATCAAATCACCGTCGATGGTGAAGGCCAGTTATCAGGGCAAGAATATTTCAATTTCCCGAGTAGCTATCGCCTTGTATTAGACACGCAATGGGACCCCATCGGTGTTCGATCGAAGCTCTAGCGAGGGCATTTACCTATCAAAACCAATACGCCACGGCGCTTTACCGATAAATTTCAGTGGTATTTCTCACAAATTATTGTAAAATTTTGGTTAATGCTAAGTTTGCCCAAACTATATGTTTCGAGAAAATGATGCAGTTATTTCAGTAATGAAAATGTAAATGATAATCCTAAGTACCGTCACTTAATTGGCAGCTGCCCAGGAGCAAACGCTTATGCAGATATACAGAGAGAAGTTTACAAACAGCGTTCGTCAAGCATCGATATTTAAAACCTGTATGGCAAGACCAAATTCAAAACATCTAAATCTGATCTTCCATTCCAATTTTCCAGGTTCATCGTGATTGTTTTTCCAATGCGAAGTCGCTCTGTGTGCACCATGAAGAACTGCAGGCGCTCTGTCATCATGGTGTGGCTAATAGCCATGGCTATGGCTACTCCGGTCGTCAACATGGTCGTGAGTATCAATTGATTAACAATTGAGTATAAAACTCAGAACTAATTACGAGTAGCATAGAAGTTTTGATTCGCTGTATTGTTAATTATAGGATACAACCAATTCGAACGCTGGGGAGGTCAATATATTTAAACTTTTTAATAACATGTAGGCTTCAAGGGAAAGCTTCTCACAAAAAGTATATTAATGCTTCACCAGGAGGTTATTACAGTTGAAGAATTATTTATAAAAAATGCAATATGATTTTAAAACATACCCTCAATTGTTGTCGGAGAGATCTATTTTTTTTAACCTGAGGTTCGTACGAATAATCTCAAGGAAGAGGAATAACACAATCTCAACAAATACAGATAATGAGATAAAACGCTCATCTAGTTATTTGCCATAAATTTAATCAAGTGTTGAAATAAAAAACTGTGTGCAAATGGTGTGCCTCACCTGTGCCTCACCTGTTGAAATTGCTTGTGTTGTCTTCGCTAAGCAGCTGAATAACATGTGGAACCTGAGTTATATCGATAATACTTTTTTCTGCTGAATTGATAAGCTTGGAGTTATCGCCTTGAAATATGAGATTCAAAATAGGGAATTAATATTCTCCTCTTCATGAATTCTGACAATTTCTGTCCAATGCAGCACGAAAGTGCTGGTCATCAGGCAATAGTGCTCAACTGCAAAAGACTGCTGATCAACTCGCTCGGAAACGTGAAAAATCTTTTTTAACCACCCAAACTCGCTTGATTGCGACGATGTCAAACACACCAGAATTTATTAGTCCTGCTTTGGGATACTTGTGTTGTAATCAAATTTCAGGCGTCGTTTCTTCCGTTGAATGCTTTCGTTTCTGAACTTGATTTATCGAGACAAAATGCCTACAACTTCCTCTGACAAAAAATAAAATTATCATCGGAAAATATTTATCCAAAAACATTTATTCTATTATTTCTATATTAAAATTGCATTGCGACTGTGCTTGTTTGAAGACAAAAGGTTGAAGAATGTCTCGTGGATTTCTGCGTGCAAAACAAACTACGTTCTCCTTCAGAACTAAAACATTTTGACCGAAGCCAAGAATATTTTTGATGTTCAATATAGTTTCTGTCAAAACTTTATTGCATAAAAAATTCTGTCTACGAGAGAGAGACAATTCATCAGAATGCCCTTCAGATAGCAGGTCATCAACGAGAGTTCATTGACTCAAAAAACTCAGTTGAAAAACTCGTATTTGAGTAACTTTGTGGAATTTAATCTCTAAAATATTCCAAAATTTTATCTCTATAGAATCCAATAATTCTATGTGCAGGGCTTGCGAGCTCTTTGATCAAAATTCTCAGTCGTTTAAGAGATCTTAACTTACAATAGAATGGGTTCAACCAACCAAGGTTTTGAAGCAGAGAACTATTTATGCATATTCTCGGTCGTCGCAAGTTTATTCTGCTCTCTACGATGATACGAGGCTCAGTAAAGGAAGACGCCTCGCAATGATTGGCATCATATCATGCGACCACAATAGTTTAGTTGCTTGCATCTTGCAAATTTTCTGGTCTTCGTCTAGTCTACGCAATTTTTTATGAAAAAAAAGGCTTCTTTAAATTTTTAACTGTACACGAATTGGGAAATAAATCCTTTCAACTAAACTTTGAAAGAATGAGTTTTGTATAGGCTGCAGGGAAACTCCGGTTATAATAATAATTTATTTAATAAAAATTCAAATAATTTCAAAACTCTTGACATGTAACTAGTCTGCGGATAAAAGACGAGTCATTTCAGATTTTTTTGTTGGCTCTTCCATTTCAGATTTTTTTTGTTGGCTCTTTCAAAATATTAATGAAGCGAGCTATAGCTATTGGTCTTAATTTTTATTCATATAGATTATAGGCAAACTTACCGACTACGATAACCCTAGAAATACTCTGGTTCTACTAATCCTTCCCGACTTTTTGGCTCAATTTTAATAGAAGCAAGAGCCCACAGAATGGAATTCTGGGTCTAGCTTCATTGCAGTTCGTTTCTCAGAATACAAGCATGTTCCGCTGCTTCATGCTCCTCGGTAAGGTCCAAATTATGGCCCACAATGGTTGGCCGTAAATCTTAATCCAAAGACAAGCGTTGTTTCTGGTGCTCAGGTCCATGTCGGAGTTTGTTGCTTTGTTGGGCGTCGTAAAGAGAAATGAGGTGGCTACTCCTACCCTTTAATCCTAGGCATTTGCTGCTGTTTGTTGGCAGGAGCGTCGTTACGAAACAAGATGAAGGAATTCCGAGCTCAAATGGATGAATTTCACTCAAGATTACGGAATAGTCATCTGCGTTTTTAATTGCGGTTTAACCGTCTTTTGGATTGAGTAAGGTTTATTGTAGAGAGTTTGTCAAAATCTGTTGTTGAATGTTTTCATTAGCAATAAACAGTCAATTATGACAAATTGCTATGTCGATTTGAATAGGTATAAATAATGATATAGGTTTTTAAAAATGCGAAGAGTCTCGCCAGGGACATGAGAACGGCAAAGACTATAATTTATGTGTCAGGGGTATGAAGAAATATATTATGTGTACCCTCGTAATATTCATTGATTTTTGGCTGATTGAAAAGATAGATTGAAGGATAAATTTGAATTTAAAAAAATTGACATTAATCCACACACATGGGGGACATATATTTGGTGAATGATTAAATCAAATTGGTAATTCTCTCTATAGTATTTAAACAGTTTCTTATATAAAATGAAGATATTTAAAAAATTGATATACTGTGGAATGATTCGGTACCGTAAAATTTTGCAGGATTAAATAAATGCAACCATCGAGGAAATATACATGAAGGTTACATTTGAAAACAAACTAAAATTTTTTATTCAAATTTTGATTTAATCGAGAAAATAAATTAATGTCGCCTGAATATGAATAACTATAGCCCTACTTGCCTAAACGTCTGATCATTATTTGCTGGGTTAATGGGATCTAACTACCCTATTAAGGCTATTATTAGAGTTTAAGACGCAATGATATCGCTTTCGGAAAAAAATGTGCTCACAAAGGGGCTTTTGAATGGGCGAACGCGGCAGAAAATAGCTCCACGCACGCATGACGCGTGACAGCTGCAACTGCGTCAAGAATTTTATTTTAAATTATAAATCAATTCATTGAGGCATAGAGGAGCTTAGAAGCATTTGAGTATGGGAATAGATAACTTATTCTTTGTAAATTTTTTAATAAAGTAATCTTGGTCAAAATTGTTTGATTTCAATTAATTTACAAGTAACTTTTTGTCCTGTGCCACGAGCGTACGCAAGTCAAGGAAAGGAAACTATATTAATGACCACTTTCAGGTTAACATAGATTCAAATGAAATTTTTCAGAAATTTTCTGTTATATTACTTGAGGCCAGGCACACAATAAGAAGACGGCAGGAGTGACCTCAGTGATCCCAGCGATCAATACGACATCTGTTGTCTCACTCGTCACGATTAACGAGGCCGGACCTGCGGAAATTCGACCAGGAGAAGTCCGAAACTCTGAAAATTACCATTATCAAGTCTCCAAACAATGTATAGGGACAAGATGTAACAAATTTTGTTTTTTACTATTTTTCTTCGTTATCAGCCTTATTATTCAATGCAGAATATGAACCTGATAATGTACAAACGTGGTGATGATTTTGAAGGGGGAAATAATTGCATACACAGCCGTCCCTAAAAAATATATATATTATATATATATATAACTTGGTACCCACTGCATTGAGTGACAGAGAGCGCATTTTCTCGTCGACGAAAACTTGAAGTTACGGACGGACAGACAGAAGGACAGACAGATGGAAAGACAGAAGGACAGACTGACGGACAGATATGATGCGCACGTGAATGAGAAAATGCGCTAAAAATGAGTCTAATTCTGTTTATTCCAAATTAAATTTCAAAGAGAGATGATATCATCAGCTACCTCCCGGAAATGAGTGTTTTTTCAAGGACCGTTAATAATGTTTGCATGTTTAGAAGCATTCGCTAGCAGCTGCTGCCGAGTTACCTTGGCAACTAATTACCAACTTTTTCCGGGCTTCGGCAACTTGCCATTAATTGCTGTCTGAAAGAAGAATTGGTTGCTGTGCTGGAAGCTAAAAGCGTGCAAATGATAATTCAGGCATCATTGATTAATAATTGCGATGCTGTTATTGTTCGGCTCATGAATTCAAGCGGCATTGAGTATTGATTGCGGTGATGCTATTCTTCGGTTCTGTAATCATCTATCATCTAACCGAATAGCAGCTGCAATTTTTAGCTAAGCAAGTTTCGAATTCAAATGGCTGGAAAATTATTGCTGCTGAAACCGCAACGTCGAATTCATCGTTATACTCTCATGATTAAAACACTCTTTAATATGTAACTGATGAAAGATCTTCAGGGAATCTTGCCCCGGATCTAAGACTGTATTTAATCGTCGAATAACAAAACTGAAAACGATGTAGCATGCTTGAATCAGCCGTGCTCTGTAAAGGGAAATTGATCACTATAATTAATTATATATGACATCCTTCATAGTCCGTCCCGTAATAACGGATATTTTTTTTTATTTTTAGCCCTAATACTTAAAATCGTTAGTTTAAATACGTTACTTATTGATCAGGCATTGTGGTTTCCTTACGTGAGGTAAAATTTCTAATTTATTTGCTAAATTTGGTTGTGTAATTAATGTTACTTCGATTTAGAAAGTTGATCGCAGAATATTTATGTTTGCTCAGAATTGAATCGCTACTGGAATTAAAAAAGCCAAAAATTATTCACTGAGGTCCAGTAAATAATAACATTCTCGGTTCTTGCTGTTAGTGTCTTTCAGTCGAACGAAACTCTCCACCATAAGTTCACTGGAATTGTCTCTCGTCAAAACAATCATATTTTTGTAGCCAAATTTGACTCATATGCATAAATTTCAGTTTTCTAAAAAGTGGAAAAATTGAATGGTACATTTGGTTCCGCTTAGAGAATTTTAGAAAAATATTGCATTGAAGAAATGACCAGTCCATTTTTTGTCATCACAATGGAGCCCTCCAATTTCGAATCCTCGAGGAAATCTGCTCTTGGAGACCAGAAGCCATAAAGGTTTCCCTGCTTGCTTCATACATTCCAGACTAAATCGCGAGTAAATGGAAGCAACTGAGATTTAAGCAATTGATTTGGTTATTGTACTTCAACAAACTTTATTTGAATTAACACGCGATGCAGGTGAGAACTTGCAGTTTCATGGGATGCTGATGAGTAATGCGTCATAAATAAGGAGATAAAAAAACCAAAAAACTCTGAAAGTGAACCTGTTGTTCAATTATGATTGGAAGATATATTGGAGATACATATTTTTAAAAATATTTTTGAAACCTCAACCTATCTGCATAGGAATATTTTCTACACGCTTCGAGCGTACTTGACCATTGGAACAGACACACTAGGATTTTTTTATTTATTCTGCTACCGTAGGTAGGTTTAGGTCACCGGTTATTTTGAGAACAAAGTGCACGAAAAAAAACTCTAATATCTGATTCTTTTATATATTAATTGTGGAAAATATAAAGTAGACTGACAGGTTGAACCGGCATCGCTCGGATAAAACAAGAATTATCTTATAATTATGATTTCATAATTATAATTCTTCGAATATTAGCGAAATGAATTAAGGGAAGCTCTGCACTGGCTTCTCTGGCTCCTTAAAATTACGTATGTTGGGTTCACGTTATATAAGTTCGATAATCTCTGTATATTTCATGCCCGAACAAAATTTAGTTCTACTTAATTCTAATTAAAATTGATTCTAATGGTTTTAATTCAGCTAACTTTTGCACTGTTTAGTAATCCGGTTAAAAATAAAAATAAAATTTTAGATCCACGAAGTGTTTCGACAAAATAGATCCTCTCTATTTTTAACAACCTTCTACAATGAATTATGGTTGGTCAAATATTTTAAACTTGTTTTATTCTCGAGATTCAAAATTCACGTTTACTTATTTCATGAGCCACTTGAAAATTTTTCCACGATGCTTTCTAAAATTGGGGCAGCGTGGGACTTAGGCTGCACAATGCGGCGAAAGAAAAACCCTGCCCTTGAAATTTCTCAACGTCGTCGTGATTCGCATCTCAACGACTGCCGCTCAAAGACCAAGTCGTCAATATTCTTAGATCCCAATATATATATGAGATTGAGGGCCATCAGAAATCGCTTGGTGCTTCATAGTGGTGAATTATCTCTCTCCTTATCTTGCTCACCTTCACCAATAGAACTAATGCATGTGAACTAAATTCATGTTTTCAAATACACTCATACAGCACATCGTAGGTTCGAAATCATCAAATATATCGGGGAGGCTGCTCAAATGCGTCTCCGAAATTAATATAAATTCGTGATTTTACACGTTTTCAGTGTAGGGGGCGACATTTTGTTGCTGGGACCCATTCGATAAATAAATGAGAAAACAAAGACTTCAGTCACCACTAATAATAGGCTAATGACAGTAAACAATTGATTAATAAAATGGATAATAAAAACTATATTAATGAACAAACTATGGATATAAGAATCTAAACAGTGTGTTCAATTAGCTCTTATCAAAAATTTTTGGTGCAGGTTCGTATAGACGTTCAATTTTTAGGTTGGTTTAGTATTGTCTTTAAATAGAATATATTTCGCATTACATATTTCTTGAAACATTAATAACAAAAATTTAGAGCGATTTTTTTTTGTTTCGAGAGCATATGTTATACTAAAATGTTCATAAAATGATTAGTAGCGAGGCAGCAGCGCTGGCTAAGCCAAAAGTGTTGTAAAGTTGATTCAGTAGCGCTTTACATACCTTTTAGAAAAACTTTCATCTCTAATCAGTTTCCAAAAAATATCTAACCCTCTCGAGACTTTACTCTCTTTTTCGTTACTGTCAGAATAATATATAAGCAATATCTTGCCCTGAAATAATTTATTCCATCGATCATCCCCAGCGATTTTGCAAGGGTTGATCGATGGGTTTTGCTCCAACACTCTGCCCGAGGTTTTCTTATTCTTATTGACTTGCCGTCATGAGGGGGAAGAGCGATGAAAATCCCCTGATCTAAGCGATCTTACGGGAAAAAAATATGAGAACACACATCCAGTCGCCCACAAAAAAAGAAGATTTTCTCGCAAATGAGTCGAGGAACGAGTATATTATCTTTTAATAATCTCTATAAGGCTTGCTTTAAAACTAAATGTTATTTGATATTTTTTAGGAAGGGAAAGGGCAAAAATAACGATTAATTTCTTTTCAATTTTGCTACTGGAGGCGACGTAAAAAAGTCATAGTAGATTGATGATTACTAGTAATTGTCGTTCAAATACTATTACTTAAGAGCAGTATTACATTGTTGTGATAAACTTATTTAAACTTTCTATTCTGATAAATTACTTGATAACTTACCTACTGTTACAGTTCAATATTCTGTACGTTATACTGAAACAAGCTAATGGTTCTGAATTAAGGAGTTTTGCCTTCAGAAGATTTTAATCTTCGGAGCAGTCGACAGCCAATTGTGATGCAACCATCTCAAGTCGAGTTTACTTCAGCATTAGACTCTTGTTTGCCTACATCTTTACCAGGGCCTATACTTTCAAAAAAGTTAAGAGATCGTAAGTTCATCAGCCAATCATTGACGGCCTTTCAAGCCAAATCTACTAATCATAGTCAAGAAAATAGAGCGTAAGTACTTACGTTCACTTAGCGAATTTTGAAAGTATGGGCCCTGGTGCTTAATTTGTTAGCATACAAGCAAAGAATATTAACAAATGATAGTCGCGCTGTTAATGTTGTAGCGTGCCTTTAACGGTTGATAAGAGACTGATATAAAATTAAAATACTTTATTACAATGACAAGCTAGGAATGTATTTCGTATTAAAAAAGTTAGAACTAAATATAGTAAATAAATCAGCTTTTGAATGACCGTTTCCAGTACATTATCTCTATTTCACTGGTCAATCATTTCACTGGTCCGTTTCTACATTATCTCTATTATCTATATTTTACATTACCTCTATTTCCCTGGCAATAGATGAATTATTTTCATTTGAAACGCAATTATTTCGCCTTCAGGTTTTGGTCGAGAATTTTACAATTAACGCGTAATTACGTTTAATGAAACCACGACCTGTGCTCATGAGCTCTGACATGTTTGCACTCCAGGCAATTACACATCATAGTCAAGTTTGCTTCTAAAATGTGAATACAAAACAAACATTCGTGAGCTAACTAATTTGTGTTCTGGAACCTTTGTACACCTAATTCCCTGCTGCTTATATTACCACCAGGCATTTGACGCTCGAATAACGTTGATTACACGTTGTTCCAAATAAATCAACTCGTAATCAACATTTTTGTTGACGTTATTGGCCTGGTGGATGACATTGTCTTAGTGAATACCATTTAGACAATATTACTCTCTTGATGGATTTGCTGATATTCATTGTTGATTTGTTGATTGGAAATACCGGGCTTGGAATTTTGTTGATTTGGAAGCCCTAATTAAGGCTCAAAATACCTGTCCAGGTTGTAGGACTAACGACTTATTGAAGCGTCAATGTCAGTATTTTTTACTGTGAGACAAGCTCATGGTGATTTAGTGACGGAAATGAAGTTTGCAGAAGCTACGATTCATTTTCTGACATCTTATGAATTTTTTGTCAGGAGAGGAAGCACATAATTTCCAAGGCTCGGGCCAGACACGAAGTTTATGCCGCGTTGTGCCGGTGCAATTAAGGGCTATGAATATGCTCGAAAATATGCGAGGCCTCTTAAAATTGCATTTTTTTAATTGCTATAGAGTCATAAAGTGTTGTGGGAATTCAGATCAAGTCGACAATATTGAACCAGTGCTTAAAACAGGCTGAAGATGAAAGTCTTCTTGTAATTAAAAAGCAACCGTTAGTCTCTAAGTGAACACTTATGAAAGCAAGGAAAAGCTGATTTAAATTTGAATGTGTTCAGTTGGTTTCTCTGGTTTTGTTATTTTGTCATTTTACTTTACCACAATTTTTAATTGTACTCGTGGCACGATAACCCGGGAGGCGAGTTTAAACAAAGACTTTAAAGGAATTTAACCTAGCCTTTAGAGCACATGAGAGTGAAATGAAGTTCTTGATTCTAAACTAATGAGGGGATTCTATATTTTTACAATTAAATGTTTTAGGACCCGCTAATAAATTTTCAAAAATTACAGAACAAATAGATATTGTAGAGAGGCAAGGTTGCCCCGCTGTGATCTAATCGATCACGAACGCTCTCGGCCATATTGCTGGCTGTATTGTTGCTGGTAGCCTTGCCGTGGTAAAGCGCCGTGTCACCGTAACCGTGTCTCAAAGGCGACTATTATTATATTATTATTATTTATTATTATTGTTATTATTATTATTATTATTATCATTATTATTTTTCTACGAAGTGATTGTCGTGGTGTCTGGTTTAAACGAACTTCGAGGGCACGATACCCATTAAAAAGATCTGTCTTCTCCAAGAGTTTGTTTCGGTCTCCTCTCAGCTTAAGACGACTCATGGGCAACAGATGCGTTAAAATGAATACGCGAAACTCTTCGGAATTATTACATCGTAGAATTACTAACGTCATTTTTCCCGTTTCGGTGTCTTATCGTTGCTACTGCTGCTGCTGGCCGTGACCGTGCTTCCAAACGATAATTGGTGAACGATGATGCTATTGGCTCTCAGTTTTCGAGGCACGTCTCCTTGTCTTGCGCTGCAGCAAATTGTCTTACGGCTGACTTACCGCCGGGGCGACCGTAGAGTTCAAGATTGATATCGCAATATTGATTTAATGCACTCATGAAAAAGTTGTATTTGCATATCGACATAGAGCACCGGTCTATTGTCACCAAAATCAGCGGAGCGGCATACCTTGAGGGCGTGACTCGGACTTCAGAGGAAGCTCTCTAGCAAGATATGGTTGTTCATATACACGGCTGTCGCACACAGTTTGGCCCTGTCTATGAACGAAATATTCCTCGGCAAATGTCTTGTGATATTTCTTCGGCCCCGTCAGCTGTAAAGAAAATAACTCGTTCCCGCGGTCTCGAAATCTAACGTCCTACACACACTTCGTGCAGCGCTTGATCATTCAAACAGTCCTTCGTAATCATCGTAGCATTGGCTGTACAACTCTCAATTATTGAATTCGTAATTTAGTATATTCATTTTTCTCCCCATGAAATGGGGAATACGATATAGAAAGAATACATGATATAATTTTTATCAAAAAGAAAAAAAAATATTTTTTTTTCGATTGTAAATGAATCCCTTATACGATTTTATCTAAGGAAAACAATTGTTAATACATATGTGAAATATATTGACTTTTATACAGATTTTGACAACAATTTTTTGGCGTCAAATATCGTATTTGCTACGAGCTTGAAGTGTTGGCAATGCAAGCATAAGTTACTTTGCTGCAGTGTTGAAATTAAACATGTAACTATTAAGAGCAAGTGCTCAAAGTTTGGATCAATTATGCAAGCAATTTCTCTCGAAATTCTTCTGCAATGCTTTTTCTAATGACACCAGAATAAATTTGACGGTCAAATGTGATGGGAATGCGGGCCTTGAGGTTCTATTAAAATTCTTAATTTAATTCTGCTGGTAAAAAATGACGTGAAAATTCCAAAATGAAAATGACGCATGAAATTGGATGTCAATCATCTGGTCGTGATGTTCGCAAAAGCTATTAAGGTGATTTTCATCGGAAATCTTTATTAATTTTCAGAAGAAAGTCAATATTCTTGTACTTTTTCATTATCAAAGTTAGGCGAGTTAAAATTATATCGAAGATAACAGAGATTTCTGATTGATGCAAACTTTCTATTCCTGATCTTACGTTAACAATGAAGTTTTGCTTGAAGGAATTCCCACGTAATGTGAGAATGTTATTTTCTCGCGACAGCTCGAATTTTCAGTAGTTAGGCCAATACTTGGATCTTAATAGAATTTAATTAATACTTTGGGCAAAAGTTACATGCCAAAAATGAAGCCAACGACTGAAATATACCAACGGGATTAAAAATAATATCCTTGTAAAAGTGCAGCATCTCTTCAAGAATTGAGCCGACCCTATTTTAATCTATAGGGAGCGAGGAGCTTCTCTCACGGATAAAGCTTTTATTAAGATGAACAATGAAATCCTTTTATTAATGGAGATGAGCAATGAAATTAAGAGCTCAAAGTTACGTACACAAGACATCTAATACAGTATTTCATTTGACAGAAGTATCATCGATGCATGATGGAAGGGAGAAAGAACAATGAAATGCATTACAATTTCAAGTGGAGTAAGTTTTTTTGAGGATTTTGATGCTGAGAGTGCGGAAGATCAGCTCAGGATGTTTAAGAAGTCTGTGAGATTAGAGGAACTTTTGAGAAACATAATCCTCGAAAAAATATAACTCAATACTCACTGCAGTGAGTGACAGAGAGCGCATTTTCTCGCCGACGAAAACGTGAAGTTACGGACGGACAGACAGAAGGACAGACAGATGGAGAGACAGAAGGACAGACAGACGGACAGATATGATGCGAACGTGAATGAGAAAATGCGCTAAAAATGAGTCTAATTCTGTTTATTCCAAATTAAATTTCAAAGAGAGATGATATCATCAGCTACCTCCCGGAAATGAGTGTTTTTTCAAGGACCGTTAATAATGTTTGCATGTTTATGACAGACGGACAGACGGACAGACGGACAGACGGACAGACGGACTGACGGACTGACAGACGGACGGACATGACGAGCACAATAGCGCCTTTTTTCTATAAACGAAGAAATGCGCTAAAAAGATCGCACGGGAACTAAAAATCGGTATGCAGCAAACTTGTATTTTTTGCGGAAAAGCACGTAGATTTGAAATTCTAGTCGTGGAAAAGGCATGTTCCAAGATTTTTTGTTGTGCTAGTCAATGCAATTTGCAATGCTTCATTGGGTCAAAACAAAATAAATTTTGTGGAAGGTTTATAGCAGGAAAATGTGAGGTAGGAAGATGAATAGGAAGTAACATTACATTTTATACTGGATGCATTCTTGTCGCTAGAGCATCTGTTTCAGAAGAGACGAGTCTCTTAAGAAAACAATACCATTCAATGCCTCTTAATTTCCTCAATATAGAATAATCCTTTTTAGCGCATTTTCTCATTTATGGAAAAAATGCACTATTGTGCTCGCCATGTCCGTCTGTCTGTCTGTCTGTCTGCCTGTCTGTCCGTCCGTCCGTCTGTGACCTCAAGTTTTCGTCGACGAGAAAATGCGCTCTCTGTTACTCACTGCAGTGAGTACTGAGTTATATTTTTCTGTATTTATGCGAGAACTCCGGCTCTATCAGGCTGACTGCGTTACGCACAGGAATTTAAAAAAATATTTCTTAGAAAACGCTGATATTAGCCAAGTTTTTAATTAACTATTTTTCTAATATTATAATTTTTTAAATCCATTATTAAAAAGTTGGGTTTTTTAATTAAGGCACTTCATGAGGACTAATTAAAGAGGCATTTTCTTTGGAAAATAATTTTTTATGCCTTTTGATTTCAGTTGATGCTAGAGGAATGGCTTGTTAGAACTTTTCATGACAAATACAAAAAATCTTCTCAAGTTAAAATAAATTCAACTATACTTTGTTAGTGAAACGAAGGAGGTAGAAAAAGAAGAAAAATTTAGGTGCCTCTCAACGTACGTTGACAAGTAACCTGAACCATTTTTTATTCATCTTATGAAAATAGAAACAGTTTTTCTAGAAATTCGTGGCGGTAGGCGAATATAAATTTTTGGGAACTATATTCGGAAAAATCTACTGCTCTGCATATGATCATAAATTTAACCCGTAAGGATTAATATAGATCGATTAAAATTAATAAATATTTTTTAAATCATCCCTTCCTGTTGGAAGATCACCAGGAAGAGGCAGAAATATAATACATGTGTTATATGATAACACATCGTGCTTTAAGATCACTCTTCCTGTTAAGAGATAAGATATCATACATGTTATAACTCATACGTAAATCCATGGACGAAGTGTTGAGCAGAATTTTGCTTGATAAACCGGAAGTAATTTCCTGTGTGGCAATTTATGCAAAGAAAATTTATTTCTTGATAATTGTCCAGCATTTTAGTATCCGAATAATATCTGTTTCAGGATGGTTTTCCATGCTAAGTTATCAAGGGGAGTGGATTTTCCAGATTGTTTATACGCGCGTTAAAAATTAAGTTTCAGCACCAGCAAGAGTTTTCATTTTACATTCAAACATCTGTGTCTAAATTAATTACCGTGTACTTCAATCTTAAAATAGGAAAAGTTCATGCGCAGCTCAGTAGAGGTTGATCAAAACATGAATTGCTTTTCTATCACATCAACTGATCATAAGAGTTTACGTTATTTGTCTGCCTCATTGATGTGTTTGATCTCCAGGAAGAAGAAGTGATCGTATACCACAACAAAGGTTGTACAGAACACGTCATCACTTATTACTGCAAGTCGCATCACACGGTGGGCTTCGTATCATACGAAGTATTAGCTCTCTTTGTGATCCCCGCCGTGCTGATGATCTGCTGCTACACGGCCGTCATCAGGGAGCTCTGGAAGAGCACCAAAACAATATCAGCGCTCACCAACCCTGTGCGATGGTGGGTAATAAATAAATATTATTATTATTATTACCATTATTATTATTATTATTATTACTATTATTATTATTATCATTATTATTATTATTATTATCATTATTATTGTTATTATTATTACTATTATATATTAAATTAAGTGTCATTATTTTATTTTAAACCATGAATAAAGTTAAAAGTTTGATGTGTAAGAAAACTTGAATGATTTTCATGACATTGACGATGCTCATCGTGAAATTTTTATCATGATATTTCAATGACAAAACATTAGTAATATCATCTCGATTCGTGTAAACGATATCGGGCCCTCAACCTTGAGGTTGCACAGAAGGAGTTTGATTTTAAATTCAGCGTTATGATCAAAAGGGCAGTGGCGAGGCAGTACGTGGGGGCATCATCTGTTCTCTAATAATTCCTTTAGTAGGAATACGCAAACGTATTATTAATTCCACATAATTTTTTCTTGATAATTCAAAATTTGAAGAGAAAAGTATTTTTTTCCCAGACAACCTACCCAGGCACATGTTATGATTTGGAAGGAGATTACGGACTCGCATTGGAAATCCAACTTTCAAGGTATTGAAGCATTTGAATAAATATTCATTTCTTGCGACTTGAAAGCCTTCCAAATAGACATTTTTCCAGGAATATTTGCTTAACAACCTCGTGTATTTTTCAATATTTCGGTTTATTGTTGCTTGCTCGCACGATCGTGGGCGAGGTGCGTTTGTTGGAGAACTCGCCATCTTAGATAACTTTTTGGGCCTCAAGTTTGTTACATGACAATCGAGGCAGCTGGTGCCCAAGTTCCGTGTGACGGCTCTGTAAAGAACAGGCGCTTCCAAATAATGTAGAAACTTTAATTTCTGCATTAAAAGATTATTTCTTTTATTTAGGTTCTCTTTTTCGGGAATTTTACCTTGTAAGTTGAGAATGAATTTCAAAGAATTAGACACTATAAAAATTTATTTACTAATTTCAACGAAAATTTTTCCGAAGAATTAATTTACAAATTTTACAATCGTAGGGTTTTTTCTCGTTGATTCAAATCTGACCTTTTTTTGAAACAGATATCATTTGAAATTTCCATTGAGATGGCAATTGTTGTGTACCTGAAGTGACCAATAGTTTTGAAGGAAGAGTTGAAAATAATTCTATTTACCAATTTAATGAATACGAAGCTTCATGAACACATTTTCCCAGCTGTGAAAAAATTCCGTTTTTATACAAGAAAATTTAAGATTGAATAGCGATGCTCACAAACGTTGAAAGTTAATAGGACTTGCAACCAAAGCAAAGAAATTAATTGAGCGAGACCGGCCACGAGTATCTAATTTATTGTTCACTTAATTTAAAAGTGGTAAACTCTACGCACTTCTGCTGTTTTTAGAAGTTTAAAATGGAGCTAGTTTCAAACATTCTGTGCCAAAAAGTTCAATTAAATTAGTTTCTGAGATAAATATTTCGATAAATCCAGTCATATGCATCTCATTCTTCTTCTTTCATGTCTCTTTTTATAAGTATATTACTATTTTTTATAGGTTTATAGGTACATAAACATCATAGCGTGTTTATGTACCCTCGTGTTCCACTTGTTTCTTGAAGTCGTATTTTTTTGCAAAACATTTTAATAATTTCTACACTTTTATGCCCAGTTCGTAGAAAAGTTTATGCAAATTGAATGATAACGGCGATGGATATCTTGAAAAAATATCTTTTAAACCTGAATTCGTGTGAAAAGGGCATTCATTGGAAAAACAAAAATTATTCAAATATGTACCCCATAGTAAACGCTGGGATTTTAATAGAAATTTAGCTTAGATCTTAGCTCTAAACTTAGGAAATTTCAATGCCGATGAAAATTTTCAAAGATTTCTCGGCCGTTTGAGACCATACGCTTGACTCTTGATTCCAAGGAACCAAGCCAGCAGAGATGGCTGATTAAGGTGATAGTGTCCAATTTACCTGCTGCGGTACTGACTTCGGAGCCTGTCACTAGCTAATGACAACGAAAATTTAAAAATAGACATCCATTACGTTGAAAAAACTTGCAGAAAGAAAATAAATATGCATCTATAGACACAGCAAGCGAGAAGAAATTAATTTTTAATCGATTTCGGTACACTACACTTTTCCTTCAGATATCAATACACATTTTTCGAATTAATGTAACTGGTTTGTGCCGATAGGGAACACATGCAGTGCATAGTCTGGGTAAAAAATTAGAGCAAGGATTAAAACGATTAAGCTGTAAAATGTAACGTATTTTGTATTTTATGTTGCAGTGGACCGTATAACAGCAGCGGAGGAAGCGAATCATATCGTTTGAACGTACGGCATCCTACGATATGCAATCCACGCAGACTTCTGAATTCACCAGCAACAGTAATTGGTATTCAATCTCATTCGAATTGCGATCAAGGATCACCTTTGCCTTCAATTTCAGACCCGTTTAGTGACCAGGAAGATCTTGCTGAAAAGCATAGGTTCGATGAAGTTCAGGAATCGGGTTTCTCGATTGGGCGGCCGATACTGAGCTTTGATTGTGACATGCCTCAGTCTTCGTCAGGTACGTTTGAATCCACAAATGTTTATGGACCAGAAAAGTCAAGGGTTGTTTCCGGGACCACGCTTCCGGTACACCTGGACTATGATACCATGTCTGACGTCACTGAGCACACATCGCGCGGCACACGAGCGAGCGCTGTCTCTTTCCCACGAATGAACTCTTTATCTTGCTCAAGAACCAACACATTCAAAAGTCATAAAGGCAGTCGCAGAGGTAAAAGTATGTCTGGGATTATTTTCTCGTCTGAGGAAGACTTTCAGATCATTGAAGATGCGAAAAACACTGTGAATCCGCGCTCTAATGTAAGCACGCTACACAATTTGCGAAGCCCCGTCGGTTTCCGGGCGAGTATGAGAAATCGGAACAGCTTGGGAGCAACAAGTAACAATGGTGGCTTGAATTGTAAGGCCATGTCCTACGATGACAGTGGAGTGAACACAAGAGAAGTTACTGGTGCGAGTCATCGGGGAGTTTTCGGTCACCGCAAAAGTAAATCTTCCTCGGCAGCTGTTGGCCTTCATGGCAGGGAAGAGTGGAAGCTGCCTCCTATGGCTAAGAGGGAGGACGTTAAGAAAACCAGGAAGCAGGTTGGTTTTTAATGTTTAGCCAACAAACTTTGATAACCATTCTTTTACACCGTAATTATTGTCTAACATTTTAAATACGCCTAAAATGATTTGCATTCACAAGCAGACCAGATGACAACTACTAGCAATTATTATGTTAAAATCATTAATCAATAGGTATGTAGTTTATAATCGAAAATTGCTAGTGACAAATAACAGTTAATAATGCTGCCGTTGGGGAGGCTGGTGGTCAAAGTTGGGAACACCAAAAATAAAGCAGTTAGTCTCGGGTTTGGTCGAAGCTAGCTGTAAATATTCTGCTCGAGTTATTCGAGGAAGTGGGTAAGTGATAAAATGAATATTAGAGCAATAAGTTGCGTGTTCAAATCCCCACAAAGCAGTAATAAATTCTGCCGCATTTTGAGAGGCCAGCTTTGCCTTATAATTAAACCTTGTTACAACAAATACTATTACAGATTAACATTAAAGGTACATACGAAATGAATATTCGATGTGTTTGATAAAAATTATCTACAATTATAAACGACTTAGGGGACAAATTGCTAATGAATCAAAGTGAAGATGAATTATATTATGCCGCTCAGGCTATAAGCTAATATTTGTGTATAAATTTGCTTGTGATCGAATGGCCAGTAAAAAATACCTTGTGTTCCGTTTAGATATTTTTTGCGAAAGGTTAAAACTTTAATTTTTCTTTGCAGGTGATAAAAATGTTGGTTGTGGTGGTGGTGCTGTTCATCATTTGCTGGGGTCCAACGCTTGTTGTTAAAATCTGCAAAGCACTTGAAGTTCAAGCGTTCAACCAAGTATTCCTTGCGTTCACATATCTGGCAGACCTTCTGCCGTTCATCCATTGCTGCATAAATCCCATTATTTATTGCTTCATGTCCAACAATTTCCGCAAGTCAATGTGGCGGATGATCGCCAAACGGCAGTCATGTTGTTCAGAGCTCGCAAGAACCCAGGCCGGCCTCCCTCCTCTGCGCAGTGGCTGCTGCAAATGTGTGAGGTAAGTACAAAAAGGATTTTTATTTTTACTACTATCATGCCAGGGATTTTTTTTATGCCAGGGATTTTTATTTTTACTATTATGGCGTCTTGAGAGCACAAAAGATTTCTTATTCCAGGTTCCGAGCTAAAAAACTACTATTGTTTTGGTATGATGTCTTCTCTGTAGCGGAATCTCTTTGATGTCTGCTAAGATGTAAGAAGCTCTGGGTTTTCATCACATCGTTACTATATTTTTATCCCGTAAGCGTCGTAGTTTTCGTCATTTAAAACATATTTCTATTTTGATGAAACGCCTAACAAGTCATAAAAATTCGTGGAAGAGCTTCTCATTATTGTACTGTAGTCATTAAGAGGCATTGACATAGTTGGTAACCTAGGAGCTTTAACATCTTTTAAAAGACATCAAAACCAGGCTGCTGAAGCGATGATGCCTGTGCAACGTGAGCCGCCTGTTTACGTACTTCTATTATAAAATGACCTATACTTGCAAAGAGTACATCATTTATATGTCTCACTGAAACATACCTAGATGTATTTCTGATAACAATCCTCCAATTTTTAGATGTAAATAAGTTGTGATGAAGCGTTTGATTGATTGATTGACATTGATTTTTTAGTTAAATTTCGCATTCTTATGGAAAGCGCATACATGATGCTCATATTTTTCGAATTAATTTTATATCGTTAGTTTCACTTTGCGGAATCGATTGCAGATTTTTCCTCTTATAGTAAAATATATTTCGTAAATCTATGGTAATGTACAATATTGGTGCGCACGTTCTAAATATGTTGCTCCATCTCATATTTCTCGAATTAATTTTATATCGTTAGTTGCATTTTGCGGAATCGATAAGAGATTTTTCCTCCTTTAATAAATGGTTATGTACGATATTGGTGCGCACGTTATAAATGTTGCTCCATCTTTAATTTATGTAGGTACGGCGATGGTTGCTGCAGTGGCAACAGCAGCAACAGCGGCGCGGGCTGCAGTAAAATGTGCTGCGACAAACAGACCAACCTACCCCCTGCACCACCGGTCTCCAAAGACCAGACGTCAGTGACTGCAGACAAGCTATTGCATGCGTCCGAGGCCGAGGTTGACCAAACTATTGTATCCGAGTGGACGGTCGCAGCTCCAGCATCTGTTCAGCCGCCAAACAAGTACTCGTGTGGGACCGCTTGTTTCTACGTGTGTTGGTGCACTAAAAGTCTGCCGCATTTGCCGGGCATCGCGGCTCCAGAGACCCATAAAGGAATATCAAGGCAAAACACAGCGCGGTTTTCATCATCAACTTTTTATCATGAAGCCCCTACCGCCATCTTGAATTGCACAGAACTCGAAAATATTTCCAATATTTAATTTTGTATATCATGGATCGTAATCTGTCATGCATAATACGTAAAAAATGGATCTACCAACTGACTTTGGCGATTCTTTCACTAATATAACATGTACATTTAGTTTACTCAATTGCATTTTTATGAACTTTTGATTCTCCATTTTGACTCGAAAATCAACCAGGCTTCCGTGAGTTGACTTTATTTAAATCATCGCAAATAAATATCTTTTTATGATCAAATTCTAATTTTAGGTATACATACTCCGATAATCTTTGTAATACATCTTAACTGTCAAGCTTTCCATCATGATTATGACCATCATAGCGTATAGTTCAAGCAAGCTTCCTTTCTTAAATCATAATATTTATTAATAGTAAGCTTTAGATTATCTAAGCAAATCAGCTTCATTGTCAGCTTCAAATGCTATGATGATAATATTAATTTATGGTAGATTTTTTAACGCTTATAGATAGTAACTGTCTCTTACTATATGTACAATGTTTACCTTAATCTATTATTCTGCTTGTCCGATCATATATTCACTGATAATTGTGTAAAAACTCGTCATTAACTCTTTAAAAATCGAAATATTTTTTGTTAAGCTTAACATTCACGAGAATCATATAACTTACATACAATCAGGAACATAGTGCTCTAATACTGTAACTTGTCCATCATAATTTTCCAGAATAATTTTTTATAAAAATATTAGCTTTCTCGTGATATCTGTAACCATGTGCGTAAAATACGCTTAAAACGTGTCCATCAAATGATTATCTTATTTTATTATTAATCGTTCGCCACTTCATCTGTGCAATTTTTAACTCATGCATAAAGAATCGAATATTTTCAGTAATATAAAAACGTATAGTATAAAACAAGAAGTCGTGTGAAGATAAGTGGCTAATATTATTCATACTTTTCATGGATATCGAAAGTTATGAATAATAAAAATAAATGAAAGGAACAAAATTACCCCGTACTTCAGATTAAGCATTAGCTTTGCTGCTATTTAAGTCTGATGGACAACATGCGTGCTGCCCTGACCTTTGGCGGCCAGAACATCAGCAATTTTGTACCTTAATGGCGATGGTCACGGCATACAGACAACATTGGTCAATTAACAGCAAATTATTTAAAGCTCTCGATTCGATTCTATTTTATAGGTTCAGCATCCTCAATTAATTTGGAATACATTTCAGGGATAACATTGTAATAAATCTTGGAAAACCTATTTTTTAACAGTATAAATCGAACCTGGGATTTACATATTTTTATGAAAATTTCAAGGAATCTATGAAAATTTCACTTCTCGGAGTGATATGAAAAAACGCAGTCTACTATAGAATTATTCACGCGAAAGTCATTAAAATCTTATATCAGATTCAACAAAAGTAATCAGTTGAACCGGAACAAAATCTGGATTTGGAACCTCAAGTTGAACCACCTCATAGCATTTGGTTACTGGAAGGACATTCTCACTCATTATTAACAAAAGTTGAGATGTATTACTGGCAACAGGAATACGTTAGCTCGTCTGCTGAAATATTTTCAAGCATTGAAGAAATTGTACAATAATCTGACATCCATTTGTGTGCACGTTGCTCGTAAAGAAATATGTGGGAAAATCTTCCAATGAGACCGCATAGTAAAACGTGATTGGTCATCACTCCAGGCCATGCGGAAGCACCACCTTAGATGCCCATCATACACCGCCCACTAGCGACAGCGAGAAATGACCTAGGCTATACTTTCAAAACTCGCTAAGTGAACGTTACTTTACGCTCTATTTTCTTGTCTATGATTGGTAGATTTTGCTTGAAAGGCCGTCAATGATTGGCTGATGAACTTACGATCTCTTACATTTTTTTGAAAGTATAGGCCCTGAGCTTCTCAAGACTTGAACCCACGACGAACTTGTCTAATCTCGGTGCCGGTACCGTGGAGCTGCGCTGGTCCAGCTGATGTACACAAAAATTTTTCGCTAAAAAATTTAAAAGATCAAAGGTAATTTAGGACTTTACGTATGCTGAGTTTTTGGTTTGGTATATTCTCAATACATATGTTTCATCGCGGCCTCAAACGAAGAATTTCTGCACAGGAAATGGTATCATAAAATTTGAATATTTTTCCAGTAAAATTATTTCAGTTTTTCTTTTTAGTATATTTGTTATGTTAAATAACTTTCTGTTGTCTAATTTCGAGACAAACTCTTAAATAACTTTCAGTTTAAGAATGTTTATTTACCGTCATTATTACATTATTTGGTATACGCTATACCTATTCAAGTTTAACTCTCAGACCTTATGACCTTACCTTATGACCTTATGATGAGTTTAGGACGTAATGCATTATTAAAATATGTTTAGAATATAGATAGTAAAGATCAATATCCATAGGTAATAATAAGTAAATATCATTCTTGTTCTAATCTCAATTTTTTATACATTTTATTCGGACGGTGTTGATCGTTGACAATCTGTGCATGTGGTGACAATCTTTGCAACTGATCACCTTTGCAGAATCTCAGGGAAATTGATCCAATTTGAGAAGATTTTTATTAGACCAAAAATAATCAAGTTATTGTTGAATTTTGAGAAAGACTCTACGAGTACTTATGATCTCAAGGTATAATAAAATCCATGTAGATAGCAGAATCGGAAGCTTAGCTTATTTTTCATAAAAATCTTCACAAATCCGTTATCGTTTCTTTTCATTGAAACTTAATGTTTTTTTTTTTCAATTTTAGCAGATTTTTACTATCAAAGGAATTTTTCAGAGTTTGAAGAAATACCTCAGGTTGAAGAAGCCAACTAATCGGATTGCTTGTAATTTTTTGTGCCCTTCTTTTTGAAATGAAGTAGTTCTTGCCACTATAATTAAGGTTCTAAACATGCGCGGCGTCTTTAAATCGTAATCGCATGTTTCCAAAACACGTCCAATGCTCCATATAAAGACACATTACTTTCACTTAAAATTTGTCAGCTAACTAATAGCAGTCGATTCAAACTAAAAATTCAGAGTTATTCGAGAATTTACGTAGGAACATACGCGAATCACATGACACTTGAGCTTGTATCCAGCAGATGATAACACTGGTCCATAATGATGCCAGATATTCATAAATTTCAGCTGTACTTCTGGACGAGAATATCAATGAAAACCAAGAAATAAAAAATTCTTAATCACAAATATGCTGCATTTAAGATTGATGTGTATTTCGTAAAATATGAGACAATTGTTTGCACAAGACTTAATGTCAGTCAGTGAAAGGTTTTACATACGAAAGTGATTTGGCTATATCCAGATTTGATTCATTTATGTCTGCCTAAATAATTTTATGCGATTGCAGACGACTGATTATGGCCGTAAAACTGATGCTAGTGGAGGAGTTCATGAAGCTTTTTCTCTTTTGATTTTAAGTTTCTTTTAACATGTTTTTGTAGTTCTCTGCCTTGTGAAATTTATGAGAGGCTCATTTTAGTGTTCGATTTGATTTGTGTTTCCATTTGAGCAAGTTTTCACTGACTATAGAGTAATAATTCGCAATCCAGCATCAAAGAAAAAAAATCAATCGGTGATTGTTGACCAATTTCCACAAGCAATCAATTGGTGATTGTTCATTTTCAAAGCAGAAATACATCTTCCTTCCAGTAACCTCATTTGTACCACAGTGATAAGTCTATGTGCATGAAACCTGCGTACGTGAATACCAGTAGAGTTTTACGCCGATGCAATTGGTCAACGATGCACATTCAATCTCGATTAATGTTTTGCTTGTAAATTGATGGTTGGATGATGCGTTTGATCCAGAATATCTTTGCGTAACGTGTCGACAACGTCTTTGTGTCGTTTGTGTAACTATATTGTTACCGCTTCTAGAATACGTTCTCATACGCTTGTGTCATAAATTCGATGGCCTTGTACAGAGCTTGATATGTATGAAAAGTTTGGTGTATTTTGTGCGCCCTCAAATCGTTATTACCATTTAAGGGGCTTCTTTTTTATATAGATAATTAATTATAATTTTAAATTATACGGAGCTTCTTCGGTTAATATTCAATCAATTTAATGCAGCCCAATCGCTGTTAATCGGTCATCTCATTTTAAGTATAGGAAATAACAATATATTTTCCTCGATGATGTTTTTTTATTATCTGCCCTTACAATGAAATAAAATAGATAAAATTAGTATATTTTACAATTTTTACAAGAACGAGTTTAGTTTATAAGGAAATTAATATCAGAACAATTTATTGGGATCTATTCATAAACAATGAACTCATTCAATAGCCGTCAAGTTTACTTTTTCATAGATGCAAAATGGCATAGACAATAGAGACGCTTTGATTAATGCACGTGATCGGAGTACAGTATGCGCAAGAAAATTTTTAGTCGTGGGAGGAAATGTAGACAATTCTCTATTAAGACATGATTTATAATCAGTGGTGCTATAGAAATGAAGATTCTAAGGGAATTTGCTCTGAGATTTTAATATGCATATAAAAATGAACTTAAAATATAAATGATATAAAAATGAACTGGTCGAATCCTTTACTCGGGGAACAATCTATTTTCCACAAAATATTGCGCAGTTCATTTATTCAAACTCGAGTAAATAAGTTAAACAACGACACCGCTGACAGCAAATACATTTTAATATCAAAGCTGTGGGTTTTATTCATTTTTTATATACGTCTCTCACGGTATAGATTCAAAATGAAAAAACCAGCTCTAAGCCAAGTGCTGCTTAAATTTTTTGATTAACTGATTTTTTAATAAATTTTCATAATTTGGTTCCGATAAACACTCATTTTGGCAATATGCACATTCATTTAATAATGAAGAATAATGGCTTCCAATTAATCATCGGAAGCATTCCTCACGGATCAAAGAATTCAATTCAGTAAAAGGAGACGTTAATCTCCATTACTTTGTTTTTTATTTCTTTATTGGTCACCAGCTGGCATTCATTAGTTAATCAGCGACTATGAAAGGCACCTTCCCGACCGCTTGTTGAAGCTTATTGGCTACGAGAAAATCTTGTATCACATACATGCTGTTGAAAAAAACTCCTTATTGCTGATGCTTATTGAGTACGAGGAAATAACATGCTGTTTTTTCAACATGCTGTTTAAAAAAATTCTTAGCAAGCTCTTTTCAATGGCAATTCATTTTGTAATCTTACAGTCCCAAAAGTTTTCAAATTTTTAACAAATAAAGCTGGCACATAAGCGGGTAAGGAAAATCTTTCCAGTTAAACAAAATTCACTGAACTCTTTTACACAAGTTGCGAAGGGTGTACTTGAATGTACTTTTAAGTACATAGATGAATTTTAGGAATCTCTCAACTATACGGAAAATTTATATCTGGAAATTTCGACAAAGGCTCCTTCGTGTATCGAAGAACCATGTCCATAGGCGTTGTATCTAATATCTTAATATACGAAGATTGTGAAGGAAATAACGAGATAAATTAAAGGTAAATTTTCCCATATTCATCCTGAAAATTGGCCCGAAAATCACGTTAAAACCCCTATGGCCTAAAACCCATACTTGACTGTAAATTATTAACATCTGATTGCCGTCCGCATTTCTAATAAAATTCAAAGCACCAGGGCAGCGGCAATGACGACAACGCTCTGACAGCAATCAGAGGCAGAATTTCGATTTTATGAGTGAAGCTAGTCGATGATTTGGAGAATACGGTTGGTAAATTAGCGATGTAGTACCGGGACGTATGATTGCTGTTCCTTCGTTACTGTCCTTCTTCCGATTCTGCTTATCCATCCTTAGTATCCTCCTAGTTTCGGTTCACAGTGATCCACTAGATCCACTCAACACCATCGCCCGTGATCTGGCACCTCTCACCCTGCCCATTGTCGAAAAAAATCTTCCATTTGTGTCAAGCCTTCAGACCTTACGCTGTAAGCCTGACGACTAGAAATAAGCAAATTATTGCCTGGGATGTTGTTTTGGCTCAGAGGAGTTCAAAGCAGCTTCGAGGCCTGAATTTAAAATAAAGCTGGAGTGCCGAGTTTTATTCGATACACTAAAGAATTTGTGTAATAGCTACGTATGTAATTTGATTAAACGATTGTTGAAGAATAGATTGCTAATTGATAAAGCTGAATTGATTCAATAATTGTAAGCTGACGAGCTAATTTTAATTCATAAAACTGGCTGCTATGCTTTCGACCTGAGGGTGATGCATGTTACGTCGAATCAAACCTTAAGGCATTCTATTCACCTTACGCATGGGAGAATTGAAACGAAAGTTAGGCGGGGTTTGATTTAATTTAATTCCTTCTTTTAATTTCATGATTTTAGCATGTTTAGATTTCGAGATCTCGGAACGCACGGCTTAATTAAATGAAACAATTCAAATTAATTGAAAAGTTTCCATTTTCCTGCCACAAATTTCGTTTCGTCAGAAGTTGTTTGTATAGCAAACTCAGAAACGACTAAACACACACACGAAAGTTGTGTTTTTTTTCTATAAATGTAAACGGAAACAATTTCTAGGATATATTTTATAACATTACGTACAGTTTTGATAGTATCGATTCAATTCCTAGTTCAGAAAAGACTAAGCAACTCTTGTAAATTCACAGCCATTTCGCATGCTTTGAATGGGTAAATTTATAAAACTCACTTCAAAATCACGTTAAATTATGATAGTTGTTTCTGAAATTTCTAATTCAGCAGATACTAAAACCATAGTAATTTCTCAAATTTGGTGATAATCCAAGTTCATTTAAGGCAGTCGGTGGCTAAATACACAATACAAACACGATAAAATTCAGACAACTGATATTCATGCAGGTGCAACTTGAGGATAAATTTCTTTAAGTTCAGGGAAAATTATGGATCATTTTGTCAGTTTGTAAGTAAGTACAGTATTCTGTTGCAAGTTCTTCATTATAAATAACTTCTGTTATTATACTGTTGATTGTTAGTATTTTTTCTGAAGCATATTAATTCATTAGAAAATTCGAATGTCACATTTTTGCTCTGAGCTGGCTTAGTTGCACTTCGTGTGGGAATCTTGCATCCATGCATGTATGAATGTATGTTTCTCGAAACATTTTCTGGCAGCTCTGTTTCAATGCAATTTACGGTTCAAAGGTTTTCTATTTTTAACAAATAAAGCTGGCTCATTAGTGAGCATGCTAAAGAACCCTAGATAAAAAATGGTTAATGAATTCTTTTACAGAAGTTGAATTCCAGGAAGCTTGTAGTTTCTTAGATTTTTTCTGGATGATGTTTGATAACATCGATTAAATTATTTTTTTATGATTAAAAAATCGCTGAAAAAAACAGCACAACACGCAACTAGACTTCACACATAGCACAACCTACATTTCTATTCAAAATATGCTGAGAAATTCCAGTCTCTGAATTTCTACATAGATTCTAGAGTTTATATCTGAAAATCTTTCCCGAAACTTTAGGACGATACGATATAATGAGCTAACATGCTACTGCCAGTTATTGCTGAGATCTTCACTAACTCTGGTTTGAATATTGTTTTCTTTTTGAAATGTATAAGGGGATATATTTTAATGAACAATCGTGAACTGGAATAGTGGCAACTCATAACTTTGCGCGCTTGTTAAACACATACATCTTTCGTTGAATAAATACTTATACCATTAGATTCTTCAATAACCAATTCACCACGAACTTAAAAACAAAGAAAATGCCAATTAAATTAATTATATCTTTACAAAAAATTTGGGAAACACTTCTCCGTCCTCAAATGGGAGCGCGCGGACTCGAAAGCAAAATGCAAACTATTGCGGAACTTGACAGCTCCTACTCGTATGTCCTTCAACTCTCAATGAATTATTGGGCATTCAGAACATAAGTAATTATTAGCAATGCGCCTCGGAAGGAATATTAAAAATTTTACGTTATTTCGTTCTCGATTAAAACCAAAAAAGCAACTTTTGCGCAACTGAATATCTTATAAGACACTCAATTCTTAATGGATAATCATAACGAGAAATGAAGAACATAATAATAAATGAACGAGAAATACGAGGAAATAAAATATAAAACTATAAACCGTGTGTCTTACTAGCCCTTGTCTATCAATTCCTAATCATGTCCTAGGTTCGGAGCCTCGCTAAAAAGCACAAACAAATACAAATTAAGGACTTGAATTAATGGAACACTATCAAATGAATACAGCACAGATAATTAATAAACTAATATAAATAATCTTCAATATCACCAGAAACGCCACCAACACGGAAGATTAGCACGACAAACAATGCGAGCACTAACCTCTGTGGTGGATCAATTGACAATGACAAGCTACATGGCAGGTCTACACGAGGTGACTTCATAGTTAACTCAAAAACCGAAATGACAGTACTTGTAACCTAAGTATCGACGAAATTATTATAATGAAAGGCGTTCCCTAACAACATCACTGGGAACGGTATAATTGAATATCCCAAGTAAAATAATTTTCTCTTTTTTTCAGTGCATTCCGGGAGCCGAAAGCTTCAATTTGTTAGGGCAGGAAGTTTTTTACTCTTCGCTCAGTGCAGATGTAGAATCTACCGCAAAATTATGACCTTGCTTTTGACTGACAGTCTTGATCTGCTGCGGTTACCGGCTTACCAGGATAAAAAAAAGTCGCCACACGTGGCTAGATAAGCCAGCAAAAGGTACGGAGGTATTTGGGAACGTGGCACCGAGATTTAGCCGTCAGAGCTTAGATATCATGTTTGCTAATATTCGTGCTTTTCTTCTCTTTCAGTTATGAATATTATAATAAAAGTGTGTTGGCGTTATTATAAAAGAACACGTGGCAATTTGCGGCTGCTATCATTAGTGTCAGCCAATTTCTATGTCAGTCAATTTCTCATTTTTTCAACTAAAATACTAAATGATGATGGAAAGATTGTTAGCACCTACACATGAATTTGTAGCTCACAGTCTGGTTGACTCCAACATCATACGCGACTGAAGAAATGTTGTGTAGTTTGTGCGATGAATTAGCTTACATTCTTAATACTTCTTTTTTTTGCAAACTCCGTTCAAAACCGTTTTGAAAGTAGTATGTCTATCAAAGCAATACATTCCAAGATCATAAGTGACACATTGTTCATCATCATTTCAATGCAGATGTTGAATTAAAGAAATCCATTCTATGTTTGGAGTCAAATTTTTATATTAATTGCGAGACACCCCACGCTGAAGTTTTTAAAAAATTAAGAGGAAGAAAGGAAGGACGTGCATGTAAGTATATACCACAATCGAATACGGCATTTGCTCAAAAGTCAGCGATTTTTATGAACGGAATTTACAGACAACATCAACAAAATGACATGAAAGTCACTTTGTTTATTTAATTGTAAGTTATTCACTCGAAGTTCAGGTACCACAATTCATCGTATGGGGCACGAAATGATAGAAATGTAAAATTCAAAATGAGGGATGGTAAGAAATTGAATAATTATTTCTAACAAAGCTATACCTTTTCCTGGAAACACTGAAAAGCGTATAATGTAATGGCAGGACCATTAGGACTGAACCAATTGTGGCCGTGCTATCCAAAATAGTGATGAATTTACAACTTCGTTAGCCAGGCACCGATAAATGTTCAAGCTTACCCACCAATAACAGCCTAAAAATAAACTGTTTCGTGTACCTCGCTTGGTACAAAGCGGTACTTTTTAGTTTTGATAGTACACCCTCAATTCCGTGTACACAGTTGATTTTCACCAGCGAGTCCAGTTTCCTTTTTTCCTGAGTTCAGGACGAGTTGGCGTGAGGAGAACAGCCATGCAAATTTCCTACGCGGATAGTTTGTTCCCTGCGGTAAAGCACGCTGGAGGCTCTTCTTCTTCTTCTTCTTCTTGTAACTTCTTATAGGAGCACTAGATACTGGTCTATTTAGCCCCTTGCCTAAACTAATTTGTGTCTAACAATCATATAACAATCCAAGTGTCTAAAAGTCTGAAAAAATCAGTAAAACGTGGTAAAGGGAACAGTGAAAATTCCCGCCGGAGGCTCAGCAATGCTGTGGGCAGTCACATCGTGCAGTCGTTGTGGTCCAATTTTTGTTTCTTTGCAAGGAAGAATCGACATCCGTAAATACATGAACACTTAGGGCCACCAGATGCATCCAATATACGCGCTAAACAATGTTTCTTGAAGGTGAATGAATCTTCCAAGACAATAATGCTTCGACCCACTCAGGTCAAATCGTAGCTGAATGGAGGTGAAAAGCATGCGAATGAGTTTGAATTCATCTCATTTTAAGTATAGGAAATAACAATATATTTTCCTCGATGATGTTTTTTTATTATCTGCCCTTACAATGAAATAAAATAGATAAAATTAATATATTTTACAGTTCCATATCGTGCACACGTAAACTAGGAATATGAATGAAAGAACGACTGTAGTTTATAAGGAAATTAATATAAAAACAATTTACTGGGATCTATTCATAAAAATGAACTCATTCATTAACCATCAAGTGTCATTTTGCAAAGATACAATATGGCACAGACAATAAAGACGCTTTAATTAATGCACGTGATCGGAGTATATGCAAAAAAATTTTTAGTCTTGGTAGAACATTCTCTAAGTCTAATTCTCTATAAAGACATGATATATAATCAGTGATGCCATAAAAATGAAGATTCTAAGGGAATTTGCTCTGAGATTTTAATATGCATATCACAAAAGAATTTAGCCTATTAGATGTCGTATCGTTAACATTTAATTAAAAGTCAAGGCTTGAAATTGTTTTTTTTTTCTCAAAAATGTGTTGTGACTGCATTTTCTGGTCGAATTATTTACTCAGGGAACAATCTATTTTCCACAAAATATTGCGCAGTTCATTTATTCAAACTCGAGTAAATAAGTTAAACAACGACACCGCTGAGAGCAAATACATTTTAATATCATGACTGTGGGTTACATTCAATTTATATATGAGTACTTATATCATTAGTCTGCTCATATCGCAAGTTCACAATCGCTAGGATTTTATATTCTTGTCGTACCCCTAGGACTAAGTTGTTCATAACTAGTCCTGTTTATTTCGATATAATGTTAGGTCTTGTTTAGGTTTTATGTCTATCTTTGAATTTTGACTTTTAAAGTGATTTTATTCATTTTTAGTTTAGTCGAACTGATGATGGAGCTGGACTCCGAAACGTTTTCAATATCGATATGGTGAATTTTCTTGGCGTTTTCTTTGCTTTTAAATTCCTTGTGAATTTATATATGAGTCTTTCACGGGATAAATTCAAAATAAAAAAAACATCTCTAAGCAAAGTGCTGCTTAAAGTTTTTTGATTAACTGATTTTTTAATAAATTTTCATAATTTGGTTCCGATAAACACTCATTTTGGCAATATGCACGTTCATTTAATAATGAAGAATAATGGCTTCCAATTAATCATCGGAAGCATTCCTCAAGGATCAAAGAATTCAATTCAGTAAAAGGAGACTTAATCTTCATTACTTAGATTTTAATTTCTTTATCGGTCACTAGCTGGCATTCATTGGTTAATTAGCGACTATGAAAGGCACCTTCCCGACCGCTTGTTGATGCTTATTGAGTACGAGAAATCTTGTATCACATACATGCTGTTGAAAAAAACTCCTTAGCAAGCTTCTTTCAATGGCAATTCATTTTGTAATCTTACAGTCCCAAAAGTTCTCAATTTTTTAACAAATAAAGCTGGCACATAAGCGGGTAAGGAAAATCTTTCCAGTTAATTCACTGAACTCTTTTGTACACGTTGCGAAGTGTGTCCTAGAATGTACTTTTAAGAACATAGAGGAACAAGAACATACAAGAGAACAAGAACATTAAACTATACGGAAAATTTATCTCTGGAAATTTCGACAAAGGCTCTTTGTGTATCGAAGAACCATGTCCATTTGCGTTGTATTAAATATCTTAATATATGAAGATTGTACAGGAAATGACGATCTAAATTTAAGGTAAATTTTTCCTTATTCATCTTGAAAATAGGCCCGAAAATCACGTTAAAATCCCTTTGGCGTGAAACCCATGCTTGACTGCAAATTATTAGCATCTGATTGCCGTCGGCATTCCTAATAAAAATGCTGAGAAAAAGCACCAGGGCAGCAGCAGTGATGCCAACGCTCTGAGCGCAATCTGAGGCAGAATTTCTATTTTATGAGTGAAGCAAGGGCCATACNTTTTTTATGATTAAAAAATCGCTGAAAAAAACAGCACAACACGCAACTAGACTTCACACATAGCACAACCTACATTTCTATTCAAAATATGCTGAGAAATTCCAGTCTCTGAATTTCTACATAGATTCTAGAGTTTATATCTGAAAATCTTTCCCGAAACTTTAGGACGATACGATATAATGAGCTAACATGCTACTGCCAGTTATTGCTGAGATCTTCACTAACTCTGGTTTGAATATTGTTTTCTTTTTTAAATTTCTAAGGGTATATATTTTAATAAACGATCGTGCACTAGAATAGTCGCAACTCAAAACTTTGCGCTCGTTTTACATTTATACAACTTTCGTTAAATAAGTACTTATATCATTAGTTTTTTCAATCTAAAATCACCACTAATTTAAAAACAAAGAAAGTACCCATTAAATTCACTATATCTTTATTTTAAAAGTTTGGGGAACACTTCTCCGTACTCAAATGGGAGCCAGCTCGCGGACTCGAAAGCAAAATGCAAACTATTGCCAAATTTAACAGCTCATACTCGTATGTCCCTCAACTCTCAATGAATTTGTAAGGCATTAAAAACATAAGTAATTATTAGCAATGCACCTCGGGAGGAATATTAGAAATTTTTACTTTATTTCTTTCTCGACTGACAAAACGCAACTTCTGCGCAACTGAATATCATGCAAGTCACACAATTCGTAATGGATCTCAGCGGATCTTGATGAAAATGATCGGGAGGATTATTACAGAATTTTACATCATTTCTTACTCGATTAAAACCAAAAACGCAACTTTTGCGCAATCAAACAGCTCACAAGTCGCTCAATTCTTAACGGATCTTCACGGATCTTCATGAAAATAGACAAGAACAAATTATTAGCAGAGCTCCGCGGGTGGGATTGTTACGATTTTTTACGTCGTTTCGTTTTGGATCAGGGCAAAAAACGCAGGTTCTGCACAACGTAACTACTCTTAAGTCCCTCAATTCTGAATGGATACACATAAAATATAGGTCATAACTAATTAATAGCATGGCAACGCAGTTGGAATCTCAGCAAATTTTTCAAGTTGATACGTTTTTGATTAAATCAAAACTTCTAAAAATTAGGCTGGATTAGGTTGGGTTAAAATGGGTTAGACTATGCCGCTAAGGTTAGGTTAGTTCATAAGACGTAAAAACTAATAGGTTGAATCTCGGAATTTCTTATTTCATTCAGATCAGAAATTAGACTGTGTTAATTTCCGTAAGATTCAAGCTGAATAAAACTCAACACGGTAACTGCATTTGAGTGTAAACCTAAAATTTAATTCGAGTGCCTCACAAAGTAGCTGCCACGCTGATCTCAGTAAAGTTTGGGCCTCCGTAAATTTTTGAATAAAAACAAAACTTTTAATAATTTTGGTAGCCTTTTCTGTATTTTCATTATTAACGTTTTTTTGCGCACTTAGCTAGGAAGGTAAAATTTCCTGGTGAAATATTTTAAAATATGGATCACAATTATCAGAGGCTCACTTCCTACTCGACAGAACTTGCCCGTACAAATTACAGGGCATATAAAGCCTTGGAATGATTACGATTGCCAAATGGAAAACTGGAGTGGAAATATGGAGACTTGCGGAACAGATGGGTCCCGATTATTATAAACTGTACAGCGAACAGCAGCACCTTTTGCCGTCAACATTCAGCTATAAGACTTCACATGGCAAATTAAGTCATCTAGAGGATGTAAAATTCTCACATGGCAATGCTGTAGAAGCAAAAACTACTGGCTTGAAATTTGATAATTTTCAATCTTCTCTATTCGACCTCTGATGATGTGGTCAAGAGAAGAAGTCACGTTTTTTAAACAGCGTACCAAATTGTAACAACTCAAACAAATAACATAACTATTGATGCCGTTTTTTTATTTAAGGGTTCATTCAGCCATGATGTATTAACAGTTTCTTAATGACTTTATGAGAATATTGCAGAAGATTTTAATCACACGTTTTGATGCCAGCAACTGTTTATGTTTTAGGATTGAACGGGAATGTTCATCAGGTCAGATTGATTGAATTCAGGTCAGAAGGATTGAATGTTTATCAGGTCAGATAGAACTAATATTGTATGGCTTTAAAAAAATTATTCATCTAGTTTTCTTGGTTTGAATTGGATATGCGTAAATGCAGGACTAAAATCGTTTTTAAAATATGCCAATAATTTATGGATATATTATATATATATATATATCCATATATATATCCATATATATATCCGTGTTTATATTTTAACATTAATTTGTCCTACATAGAATTTCTCAACGTTACCATATAGGCACAACCGTAACGATAGTCATTGAAATAATAATTGCAAATTTAAATTATAATACTTCTTTCATTATGCATCACAAAGAATTAATACCTGATTAAGCAATCACAACATCTCGAATCAACAAACCACTAGTGTTTTCTATATTTTTTGTTGATTTACTGTTAATACAGATACTTTCTGTTCTTATGCTTAAAGTAGGTATTCGTTTTCTGATTGCCTCCAAGTCCTACTATGGCAGATCAAGCAGGCAGAGGAAACATGCGATCGCGTCTTCTAAATTAACTGAATATAATACAGAAGTCACATTACTTACATTATTATTGCTGATTTCTTCTGTAGATTTAATCAGCATTTAACTTTTGAAATAGCCATCAACTGCTAGAAACTGTTAGTCATTCTATAATTTCAACTTTGTATTATGTGATCTGCAATATGAAATGTTTACATTCATTTCCAGTAAATTAGAAGAATTTTGCCTATTTTCATGAGAGAGTTTAAGGGTGTGTCTGCAGTGCATGATGCACTTTTTTGGAAATTCTAAGTGTTTGATGTAATATAACTGAAGCGTTCAGCTCTTCAGCATGCAAATTAACTTACCACTACCCACGAGAAGATATTTTTTTCGCCAAAGTTGTTGATCAGTCTTGAACTTCATTTGACTTTTTTCTCAAGTTAACCGTAGCGATAAAAAACGGGAAAAAGTTGGGAAGTAAAGAGGTGCTGCCGAAGAAGCCTTGCAAGAGACTAGAATAATTTTTTGGGTAACTTCAGCTACGCAAGGCAATTTTCTTGCGTTTCGCTCAAAATTAAAGTTACGCTCTTATGCAGACTAGCTATGACATCAATATGTATTTTGATAGACTTTATTGCACGATGAATAACAAACATAAGACGAAGTAAATAGATTAATGTCTTCCTGCTTGAGAAGGAAGAAATTTAGACGTCAGAGGCAATGCTGGCTCCACACCGGTGCACAATATAAATGTGATGATTCAAGGGATTTTTTTCGCTACGCGTTTTGTTACCGAACGGGAATCGTTTAGAAGATGCAGAAAATGTTCATATAAATTAAGTAATGTGTATGTATATATTGAATTCTTAAATATATTTTTAGAGGGCCTCGACAGAGATGGAGAAATTTTAGTTTTGTTACTATCTAAACTTTTGATTAAATGTGTCCGTGTTTTCTGTTATAATTTTTATTAATTCATCCGCTAGAAAGAAAAGCACGAAAAAAATTAACGCTCAGTCAAGTTAATTAACAGTATACCTTTGTTAAATAATACCGATTATATATGAACTATTATTACGAATTCCTTCTATAATATAACCTGTTGAGACGAAAAAAATTACTTCGATAATTTGAACCTAGTGCTTATTAATTTGCAACTGATAAACAAAGATAAAATGCACTTTTTCTCATGTGAACTAGCATTTCATTTACAATAAAAGTAAGAACAGCAAATTTTTTTTAATATTACAGTTCAGATAATCTTTACAACTAATATAAATATATAAATGTGCCGTTTCATCTTGCAACATGATTAAAAATTGCAAATATATTTCCTAATCAATGTGGACTGAAAACATGAGGAAAAATCTAATGTGAAGAAAGACTGTGACGTTCAAACTAATGATGATTTCGGAAACGTATTGAAAGTAAGTCCGGGAAAATTGATTTTTCTTCAATCCAGTTTGAGAATTTTGAGAATCGTGCAGGATGATTTAGATGGATAATGATTGTGTACGCTGGAAATTGACCACAAAAATACCATGTATACTTCCGGACAGCATTAACATTTTTAGGGCTCCAAGCGTCAGGTACTGTAATGAATATTGATGAACAATTCAGCGAATGGTGAGCATCTGTCACAATTTTTATTGCCAATGGGAGAAGCCGAACTAAAGCTATAATACATGCGCTTAAGGTCATAAATAATCCTTCGGAAAGCTTACCTGCCTACATGCAGAGCTCCGCTGTGATGATAAGTGTGGCCTCGACTTGGAGTGAAGTTTATTTCAGCTTGGCTAAAAATTCTACTGCAAACGAAGACTTTTATAATTACGCTGTAGTAAAAACAGCTCAAACTTCAGATTCTTATCGTGACAATCTCGTATATTTTGTTTATTTAGACTTCGTTAATTCTCGTGACTTCTTTCTCTAACATGTATTACCGTTACTTCTTTGCAAGACTTGAACCCATGAGAGAAATTTTGACTGGGTTGAAGTTTTTGCTTGTTAATATTACTTCAGTTACTGAAAAAAATCACTTTGACTTGCATGTGAGGCATATGAAAAGAAATGAAAATTTATCATGCTTGCTCGCATTCAAAAGCCAGCCTTTGAGATTGGCACAATACAAGAGAGGTCAAAGTTGATAAATAAATTTCATGAGTGAACAATAGCAATCGTTCTGCATATTTTTGAATTCCTTGGCTAAATACAAATAACGAGTTAGTTTCAGAGCCCAAGGATATTTTGAACGTTCATGCAATACTTGGCAATTGCAACCAAATAACTACTTAAGAGGTTTGACTTTTTTATAATAATATTCAATATTTTTCAGCGATTAAGCGATGTCAAAAATCTAATCGTGGAGTTGTTGAGCGCTTTGCAGATATTAAATTTCTCGGAGTGCGGACGTTGCTCTTGAACGGGAACTTTTCGAAATTGAAGTATCGGTCTCGTGTATCATAATGATGACGAAATACTTGGGCATATTATCTTCAAAAACATTTGCATCAGAGAATTCAGCGATGTTTAGTGAAAACGTCTGATACCAGTTGATAAAGGTCCATTTGGCTCTAAAAATTATAAATATCGGCAGAATGATTCAATTTCAATAGCAAGATCAGCTTGTGCAGCTGAAATATTGTTGGGGACTAATCAATAAATAGGCTATCTTTAACCCCAAACATTTGACCGATAATCGATAATAAAATATGAATCATAACGAGAAATGAAGAACATAATAATAAATGAACGAGAAATACGAGGAAATAAAATATAAAACTATAAACCGTGTGTCTTACTAGCCCTTTACCTCGCTTGGTACAAAGCGGTACTTTTTAGTTTTGATAGTACACCCTCAATTCTGTGTACACAATTGATTTTCACCTGTGAGTCCAGTTTCCTTTTTTCCTGAGTTCAGGACGAGTTGGCGTGAGGAGAACAGCCATGCAAATTTCCTACGCGGATAGTTTGTTCCCTGCGGTAAAGCACGCTGGAGGCTCTTCTTCTTCTTCTTCTTCTTGTAACTTCTTATAGGAGCACTAGATACTGGTCTATTTAGCCCCTTGCCTAAACTAATTTGTGTCTAACAATCATATAACAATCCAAGTGTCTAAAAGTCTGAAAAAATCAGTAAAACGTGGTAAAGGGAACAGTGAAAATTCCCGCCGGAGGCTCAGCAATGCTGTGGGCAGTCACATCGTGCAGTCGTTGTGGTCCAATTTTTGTTTCTTTGCACGGAAGGATAGATATCCGCAAATATATGAACACTTACGGCCACCAGATGCATGCAATATACGCGCTAAACAATGTTTCTTGAAGGTGAATGAATCTTCCAAGACAATAATGCTTCGACCCACTCAGGTCAAATCGTAGCTGAATGGAGGTGAAAAGCATGCGAATGAGTTTGAATATTTACGGTGGCTATTCAAGTGACATGGCAAGAAACTGGTGCAGGATTCGATGGAGAAGAGGTGATGGTGGTTACCTCACCATTCGATGGTGAGGTAACTTTTGCGTGATCAACTTGTGCAATGAAAGAATATGTAAAAGTTGATAATTTATGCATTCGTCTGACTAAGTATAAGTAATACTAGTAATACTTCAGTATAGTTTGACGTGTCATGCTGTCGAGAGTCCTTATTAAATAATCTTATTTCCAGTGAAAATTTGAAAATGATTCCATTTTGTTTTTCATTTTTTTCTCGCTTCTATAGTTCTTTTGAAATTTCATGCAGTAATATTTCTGAGAGATCAGCTATATAATTCAAATGAAACTTATATCGTTGATTTCAAATGCGCCCAACGTAAAATTCAGAGTGCATCATTGAAACATGCTTTAAAATGGGCATATAATCAACTAAGAAAACGACTTTTAACGAAATTTATTCGTAGCCTGATCATTTAAGTTTTATAATGACGAAGAAGACGCGGTATTTATTGATGGATAAAATTGTAGTTTTCTGGATTTGTTGTTTATTTTCCTAAATGTCTTCAAACAATCACCGTTGAAATGTTTTTTATGTAGACCGTAACACTGACCAACCTTCATTTGATGCAATTCTATCATAACTCACGATTTGCGCTGATAAATTAAAACTTTACTGGACATGAATAGCTCCATGTTTTCAAAGATTGAAGTCCGAAATTCGGTTTATAATGAATTGATTGTATATTTTCTGACATGTTTATATAGTGGGTGCGTTTCTGATATTTTTCTTACTGAGTGTTTTACGTAAAACTGAGTTTTAAGTGTTAAACAATGCGATCAAAGTTCATTGTACTCGTCCTATGTGATTCACTTTGAATCCGATTTATTATACTGGGTTGTATAAAAAATAAGAATTAAGAAA
This sequence comes from Hyalella azteca, assembly GCF_000764305.2. Taxonomy (NCBI): domain Eukaryota; kingdom Metazoa; phylum Arthropoda; class Malacostraca; order Amphipoda; family Hyalellidae; genus Hyalella; species Hyalella azteca. The sequence goes on along the minus strand of NW_025946735.1, from coordinate 18,730 downwards.
TTTAATATCAATATTATTGCTCATATTGAGGCCAACTATTTTCGAATAACGTTGGCGTCCTTATTATACAGAATCTCAGACTTGGCAAAATTTAGGTCGAGAGGAGCACTGAAGATCCCAATTACTTGTCCTGAGAACAAAATCTCCACGTGTATTTACTCACGGAAGAAACGTGTCTATAGAGGCATTTTACACTTTAATGGAGGAAACTTGCTGGAATTTATTGTTTCTGAATGACCATGTCGGTCCATTGGTCAAATATGCGTTCCCTCAATCAAACCTTTAACTGAACCAGTGCCGTCACAAATGAATAAATCAAACGCTATGCTTAAGAGATTTTCAGTGGGTCGGTCACGTAATTACTCTGATCAATATTTGTGCTGGGAACTTGGGGTCAGAGAACTATTTATCAGCGGGATTTGTGCAATGAATGGAATCGGTGACAGGTCAGACATAACCTGTTGCCGTGCAGTTCATGCGGTTCAAATCTTCAAAGTCGACGTGGAGACGCTGAAAAAATTTATTAGCATATTATATTCTGGAAGACATGTCACTGAACAAGCATTGTTAATTTTAACCTCTGTAGTCGTAAGTATCAAGCAATGAACCATGATTGCTTGAATCGCAAATACACCAGAAATTTACATTTATAATTAGGTATTGTATACCTAATTACATTATTATTATGTATACATTAATTAAGTATACATTATTATTAAGTACATTAAGTATACATTATTTTAATACATTTGACTTTATTAGATTATACTGTCTGATTTTGTTAGTTTTAAATGTCCAAACCAAGACGTGCCTTATTTCGGGAAACAACGTTTGTTAATTCTAAATAATGACTGTGATAGTGATTGCATTCAGTGATGAAAGTTCCATTTCTAATGGCTTTATCAACCGCAGCTAACGAACATGACAAATACAAATCAAGAGACATTAAACAATTGAATTAAACATCAAGGAATATATTGATGCTAACATTGAATCATTCATTTGTTTCATTTCATAAGCCGAGTTCAGCATAGTTCGCTGCGCAAAACATAATCTCCTTTGAACATTTTAATTACCGGTCATGTTAATGTTTTCTATATCCAGAGGAATTCTGGAGCATTAATGTGATGGAAGCAGGTATTTTACATTAAAATCGTTAGAAGTTCAGAAGACATGTCGGACGAAATGAATCGTGTCCAATTTCGAAAATACTGAGACAAGGGTTTGCGCAAATGTGTTAGTGACTTATTAGAAAATATTGCAGATTTTTAGTTGATAGTAGCGCATAATTGGATATGATATTAGCTAACAAGGGGAGCAATCTTCGGCAAATTTACTAATAAATCAATTATCTTACAGGAAATCATGAACCACATTTCCGATTTGCAAACCGGACCGAAATATTATATATATAGTGAAATATATACTATCTCAGCGTGTGATATTTGTACCTTTCTGGTATTGACAGAATTATTCCAATTATATTTATTTAAAAAGCTGAAATAACTTCACTCTATTCGCAATATGACGGGTATTATCTAATATGAAGCAAATTTTACTTGAAACGTTTCCAACTATTATGCAGCACATAATCACGGGGAAATAACCTAAATATCGCAAATATGTATCATAAGTTCAACGAGTCCTCTAAAGGATGACATTCATGCGTCGAGGTGAATATCAAATTTATGATAACTGAAAAAAAGCCTTCGCCTCTCGGCTCCTCGTAGTTGCCTGAAAATCTAATGAGCGACCTGTCGTATGCCGTAACACTCGCAAATTTACTATTCCTTCATGAAATGAAAGAGAAATGTTAATGGCCTTGGGAAATATGCAGGCTTTCTTGTACATGTTTGAGATGGTTTTTGCGTTTTTGGACAGGCACCGCACATACATATACATAGTTGCTTCTCGGAAACTTATTAAATCTCGATTTTCCTCAAAAATTAAATTTTATTTCTTGTGCTGGAATTCTAAAACTGGGTGGAACTTAGATAAATAAATTTTATATTGTTTTATATTTTTAGTGTATTTTTCAATTCAGTAGCAAAATCAGCAGAATTGAGAGTTAAGTTAAAGTGTTCTTTAAATTTCATAATTGGATTTTGGAAGAAGTTTCGTTAAATTTGGGTTCGGACGGGTCTTCCTTTGATAAACTTGCAAAACTTTTGAAATTATGATTATCGATTATAAGATTCCCAAAAAACGATGCCTATTTATCCTGGGTAGTGACGATTCAAGCCATCATATCACTCAATCAGGTGCGTTACGTGAAGTTTACACAGAACAAAAAAAATATAACTCAGTACTCACTGCAGTGAGTGACAGAGAGCGCATTTTCTCGTCGACGAAAACGTGAAGTCACGGACGGACAGACAGACAGACGAACAGACAGACGGACAGACGGACGGACTGACATGGCGTGCACAATAGCGCCTTTTTTCATAAATGAGAAAATGTGCTAAAAATCGCGAACTCAGGTTTCAGTATCGAATGCGATAGCGATTCTCACAAAACACCAGGATATTTTGTTAGGCGAATTAGACCAGGCTGTAGAAAGGCATAAATTGGAAATGAACCTGAAAATCTGTTGAAATATACCGAATATTCAGAATAAACAGGAAGTTCTTAATCTAACACATTTTTCACCTTTAACATGGATTTTCAATAATTTACCAGAACTATATTGCTTCGCTTGAAGCATTTCATCCTATGCTTTTAGGCGTTAGATGAAAAATATTGTCCAAAACATATATAACAATTCTATTTTATGGATCGTCAAGATCAGTTGCCAAGATGCAATCTTCCTCCTTAATATTTCAAAATTTCAAAATATTTCTAAATATTTCATTACCTCAGAGCCCGGCAAATTCCGTGCTGGCAGCAGTTAAACTTGCGAAAGACGCCTTAAAAGTTTTATTGATGGGCCTTTAGAACTTCATATTTGGAACTTCGGGACATAGTTCGAATAGTTATTAGTAGAAACTTTGAAAATAATTATTAATGAAAAGACATAGGGACTGTTAAAATTTATGATCAGCTATCGTACTCCACAATCATTCAGCATTCAATTGGAGCGTCTCCATTCAATTGGAGCCTCAAAGTGTATGGGCTATATTGTGGGCGAAATTATATGAGTTGGGATATATGAATCATCTTTCTCGCCAAATAATTTGTTATTATTCTGTTTGGGCTTGATAAAAAATTCCAGGTACAGTTTTCGCCCTTTAAATTTTTGTAAGTCATCTCGTCATCCTTTGAAGTTTCGTACTTCAACTTTCACTTCACAAATTAGGGTTATCTTGCAAGTTAATTACCGAGGTTTTATTTACTCGCTAGATCAACTTTTATAGTTGTTCCTAAATTACGTGGGTGAGATGCATTAGAGCGATCCCAGACGCGTTCATTGTTCTCTTCTAGTCGGCAAAGTTTGCCGGGCATTCCTTGATAAAAGTTCACTGGCCTCGTGACAAGAATTTATTTTGAAAGTCATTTCAAAAGTTGAGTTGCTTTTAATTATAAACATTAAATGCAGCAGGAAAACTAAGGGTAAACTTGCACCTAAAATTTGGTAACCTTGCGAACGTCCAAAAATATCTAGATTTGACACAAAATACTTGTTTTTAAAATGAAATTTTGAGTTAATTTAAAGCCTGTCCAAAGAGTTGTTGTGGACAACAGACTTTTATCGACTCTAAGAAAGAAGAGACTTTCATTTAAACAATGTATTTTTATTGTTAAAAATACATAATGTCATGTTAAATTTGGTTATAGATGCGGTAATAAAATACCCACTAATAATTTGTCAATTGTCTTAATTCTATTAATAATCAGCCTATCGATATTAACTAGCTTGGGAATTTCCAACCTACGTTTATTTTTCATTATTTTTTTTTCGAGATATTATATTCAACGTTGATGAAAGGAATGAGAATGACTGAATTGAAGGCTGTGAGTTTAAATGATTTGTTTGAAACTCGTTTCTGCTCAATAATTATAACCAAGTTCCATGTATTCAGTCTTTTATTAATCAAATATCTACGACACGCATGATTAATCGATTTAAACAAATGAGAATACAGTCTGTTCAATATCGGCAATATTATAGTCATGTCACATAGTTGATGATACGCCTGCACTATAGACCTAATGAGTTAGTTGAATGCGTGGAGTATATTCCGTAGAGTTTTATGAACTACCCCATAGGAGTACAAGTCAGTTAGCAAATAAGAGCTAAATAAATTTTACTTGACGTTCCGTACGCGGGTAAACTTGGTGCTCCAAGCTCGAAGCAGATTTCTACCCTTAATGGAATACTCTCGAATAGTTACCGAGTTGTATTTGCTATTTACTGCTATATATCTATACCGTTAGTCCGGTATAGAGAAATTTGAAATAACGGTTTTTAAATTTACATTTAGAAACATTTAAATGCAAAATCCTTTTTCAAAATATGGCTTCTATTGGCATATTCGAAATCCAATATGAAGTTTCTTCACGATGATTTAGATCTTGCTATGCAATTGACATGCAGATACGATAATATAACGCTGAATTCGATTTGGTTTAGGATTATTTGATTGTGCATGAGCAACAAAATTCACAATGGTATTTGCTGAGTAAGACATACAATAAAAACTTCAGGTTAACAACGGTTAACTTCATTGAAATATTTTATTCTAATATTCATAACACTTACTAACTTTCTTATCTGAAGTCATAAAATCACAACTTAGGAAATCGCAAACTTTAGTTTCCCAATCTGCGCAATGACAAGCTACATGCCATCACATTCATGCATATCTAAAAAATATCAAATTTTCAATATTTAATGGATATCGAAAAGCATTTAAGGGAGTATAATCACGAGTATCTGTCCGTTACCGGAAATAATTTTGATCGCGAGATTGAATTTCAGAAAATCTCCACCTGGTTCTCAAATTTTATTGAAATAAGAAGATTTTTCGACTTGACATCAAGAAGGTTATTTGGCTGCAGGCAATAATCTGATTCGAATATTTCAAAGTCCAGGTCTTTGAAGTATAAGGTTTCACTGATCACATTCATTTTTTTCGCTTGATTCCGCATCACCATATTGCAAGCACGAGACATGACCGTAATGATATTGAATTTGTATTTAGAGGTTGGAAGACTTTCTTGCTTTATGATGAAAATAGCTGTATGAATAAATCTTCGTAAGAAGCTCTGGAGTTTTTTTTTTTTTTTTTGCTTTGACATTAAATGCGCCTATAAAGACAAAAGATTCTGCAAATTGGACGTCTCCTTTGTTTTCGAGTAAATGATGTGTCATCATGACATACCATGAATGCCTATAAAGACAAAAGATTCTGCAAATTGGACGTCTCCTTTGTTTTCGAGTAAATGATATGTGTCATCATGACATACCATGAACCTATTCGATATAGTTTTCCAGTCTATGTAGGTTGGAAATTTACGTGTATGTAGGTAGGAATTTTATCATAGTAGCGGAATTATTAGGACCGGAATTATGAAGATCTTCTATGAACGACAGAATTGCAGACCGTGTGATTTTACGCTTGAAAGAAAGTTATTACGAATTAAAATTGTGAAGTATTAGTTATATCTGCGCTGGTTAAGTTTTAGAATGGAATTTTAGGTTCCACAGGCACAATTGACATCAACCAAATTATCTACCTATCGGCGACTCATTTTTGAGTTTTAGTCTGTATATATAGTACAAGTGCACTGACCAATAATTTTACATAGATTAACACAAATAAATTGCATGTTTATCCTATTGTCTGTATCTTGATACTTTTCTATCGTACAGGTTCATCATGTAATCGAAGTTTCAGCTTAAAGTTCTCGATGATTCTAGTATAATACATTTTTGGGTTAAAATTTCGCAATACACATAATAGGGTTTTGACTTCCAACCTCATAGGGAATGTTCTTCAGAATCTTGATGTACATAAAAAACATTTTCGTCTGAAATTAAGTTCGACAAAATCAACAAGCCAGTAATTAACAGAGTCTTCAATTCATCCCCTTACAGTGCAGAGTCTTTCATGTGATATTTTTGTAAACTATTAAGAAACGAGTTAACATGCGTAAAGTAAATAGTATATACCATTAAATGAAGCTGGCTTTGCTTGAATCATCTCTATGGGCTTAGAATCCCGCTTTCCATGGTTTTAAAGTTAGTTACAATGAATAAAGAAGATGAATTCAGGCCTTAATGAAACACAGAAAGCAAGATCGATTCAACATAGAATTTTCCTGCGAACTTAACATGAGAAGAATTTGTTCCGAAATAATTCCAAAATTTACCTGAAATGATACGTGTTGAGACTAAGCTCCTAACTATCACTTGTAAAGTAACAGTGTTGTAATTCGATGAAACTCACAAAAATACATAAAATATTTGGAAGCTGGTCGTTAAACTTGGTATTGCTTTCATAATAATTTACATGAAGAATGTTCTGTAACGCAGTACAAATAATTTCCGAATTATTTTTGGAAATAAAATAAATAATAAAATTATAAAACTAATAATAAAAAGTTCAAATTGTCGCGTGATATATAGTGAAACCAAGCAAGTTAGACGCCGGTTATTGGGCTCATTTGAGCATGGTTTTGAATATGACTGCTAAATAGTGAGTAAAATATGCTCTGAAATCACAGTAAAATCTATCGCAATCGTGGACGACTCAGAAATTACGCGTCCGCTTAAAAATTTTATATCGATAAATGTCTCCTTTCAGAGGATAATTTTCATAATTACTTCCATAATTTTCTCATCGCTTACATTAGTAAATTTTTATATTTGTACATTTTTTGTCATTATTTAACTTTCTATTGTGATGATCCATTAAAATAATTGTTATAAATGGAAATATTTTGATAACACGAGCACGTATCGAGGAACACAGGCAATTTTTGATCCAGCAAATAGAACATTTTTCATTTATATTCTGCTATATTCAATGGATGTGTGGGCAGATCAACAGTAATTCATAGGACAGCCACATTCGATTCCAATAAACTCTGAACGTGGTAAAGAAAAAACTCTTTCCAGTTGAACAAAGTCTAACTGCGTTGAATAAATATTGCATCAGAGCCGTTAGGAATTAGTAGTTAATCGGAATCCATTTTTATTACCGTTTGAAATGTTATAGGATTTTTTCCAGTGAAAATAAGCAGAAGTAAAAATACTGAACGTATTCCATGTAAAATGTGCATGTTTTGCCCATTTCCCACGTATAGCAAAGAATGAAGTCTCTCAACAATCCAACAGTATTTTATTCACTCTTTTAGCAGCATATCTGCATTTCATATATCGGAGTGTGTGTTTATGTATTAGGAGCATCTCATGGTATTATTAATTTTAAGTTAAAAGTAAACCTCGCCTTTCACCGGCTCCTCCGAACAAATGGTGTTTTTGATATATATTCAACTTATTCGGAGGCCACGACTAATAATGAATCAATTCTTCTACGAGGCGTAGGAAGCAAGGGCACAATATGACAATTTAAAAAAATACTCTTTAATCTATCAAATATAAATTTAACTTAAATGAAGTAATAATACTCGCACATAGAGTAGAACTACAATAAATGGCGATTTGATCTAATCTTTATACTTAATTCGCACGAATTTCATTAGAGAAGTGATATAACAATACAAAAGTACATTTTGTAAAAAATAAGTACATTTTGATAGCACTTATGCAATTTTCAATAATTGTCGCTGCCATCAGATTGGTTGCGGCAACATGTACGTTGAGTTTTCTTTCAACCTCGTCAGACTTGTGTGGTCAGTTGCAGTCCTGTGTGCCTAATGTGGCTTTTAACGGACCTACCTGTGGCTGTTGATACTTGTTTCTGAAATTCCCGATCCACGCTGCAGATATGCTTGATTCCTGTTTCAGAAATGTCTGATACCTGTTTCTGAAATTCCAGATGCTTGTTCAGAAATATCTGATAATTGTATCTGAAATTCCTGATACTTATTTCAGATATTTCTGATACATGTTTCAGATATTTCTGATACTTGTTTCAGAAATGTCTGATACCTGTTTCTGCAATTCCAGATAGTTACTTCAGAAATTCCTGATACTTGTCCAGTGCCGACGTTCCACTCCAAAGTTTGGTTGACCGCCACTCTAACTTGGAGACGATCTCGATCATCTCATGTAGACGCTTAAATTGTGATATACGGAAGCAATAATTTAACTAAAAAATTTGACTTGAACGTAACGCGTCTTCAGATTGTTAAATTCATCTGCATCTTCAGTTAAACTGCTAAATTAACTGATTTCATTACTCAATAAATATTCACCAAAAATGAATATAAATATAAATAAGCGCATGAATGTAAATATTCACGGGCTGTCTGTATGTAGATGAATGACGCTAAACTTCATTGGAAGATGTTTTACAATAGTAAATAATAAGAAAAGTTGTTGAACAGGCCAATAAAAGAGTAGATAGAATCATAAACAATTTTGCAACGACATTTTTGCCCGAGGCGAGTAATGTTCGAGCGTGCTCAATAGTATCGGTGTTTGCTGCCACTGGGCCTTTGCTGCTGAACAAACTGGGCTGATACCGAAACTTACCGAGACGCTGGCTGGTGCAGTCTTGGGTAAAGAAAGTCTCTGGATCATAGCAAGCGAATGTAGAAGCTTTCTACAGAGTTGACACAGAGGGAAGCAAACAACCTATTTGAGTACCGCGGATATGGAACCTTGTTTGCTTTTTTTGAAGAGACATGAATTGACCTTGAAAAAACCTAGCGTAATATTTGATGGATTGTCTAAGTTTTTGTTCTGCAACACGGTAGCATCACTTGTTTGACATGGAACCGCAGAAATATGAAGTAATCGACTACCAGTTATTTTGACTGATCTAAAACAAAAAATTTCTGTTCTATCACACAAAACAGTAGTGTTAAAAATCACTTGACTTTACTTTTTTAATTTGACAAGCCATTTTGTTCTTGAGAGGAACTCGAGTGCATCAGCATTGTAACTACGCGGCTTCTTTCAAAATGAATAATTATGTAATTTAAATGAAACCCAACGTGCCGAATAAGCAGAGTAATTCACTCCACTGTACCTGCTTTCGAAAGAAGCTTGGCGGAAAATGTTTATGTATTGAAGAATAAAACAATATATTATGTTTTTATTATTGTGCGTCTTCTGATAAATTTACTAAATATACGACTCGCCAGTTACGTTTGATGGTGAAACGCATTATTGTCGCTGGAAATAGTTACTCAGAGAGTTTTTCTTTGGAGCTGAGAATAATTAGGAAATTCTAAGAGCTTGCCAAATAATATTTGTTAGAAATGCGATGGTTCCATGGGCTTCATGGCCGCAAAGGCCTATTGGAAAATAAAGGGCAAAGAGAATATTTATAGGACTTCAGATCATAGACGAATTTTCTGGAAAAACACACACGTATTTTCACGGAAAATCATGAACCTCATTTGCTGAAAAATAATGAGATGGCCTAAGTTATTTTTTTAAGGTTATTGGCCTAAATTTTCTCCCAAGGTTAAAATGGTCAGCAATTGAAATTAGATGAAAAGTTTAATTTTTTAAAAATCTTTTGCATTCAGGCAACTGGTACACAAGTTGCTTTCAAGGCAAATAAATATTGAAAAGCATGACTGATATGCGTCTATAAATTAGATGAATTTGTTTAACTCACCCTTATGATGTAGTTAGTTCTTTGAGAAAAGTAAGTAGGTGGAAATTTATTTAGCGAGTTAGAGGAGGCTATTGAGTAAATTACTTCATATAATGAAGTAATTTAAAAATGTATTTAAATAATTTAATTTAAATGTATTTGAAATGCATTTAAATAAATGTATTTAAATAATATATTTAATTTAAAAGTAAATGTTTAAAACATGTTTTAATGCACGCTTCCACTTCTAGTAGGATGACGGGACAGTTATTGTATTGCTTATTTGTTGTAAATGTTGAAACATTGTCTGATGACGTTTTAAATTCCGGTTCACTTTTTTCATCTGTAATGCTTCAATGAACAGCACATGAAGCCGAAGCAAGGCTCGCGCGAGCTCATACACTGCCTGTACCGATATTAGATGAACTCTCATCCTGTTTGTATAACGATTTGAAGAGCTCTAACAGAGCGAAAACATTCCCTGCGTGGAAGGGTAATAAGTTAATAACCCAGAAAAATCTCCTCTGTTTACCACATACGAAGAAACTAGGACTAGGGGTGAAGGACTAGGGGTGAATGGACTAGGGGTGAAGGACTAGGGGTGAAGGACTAGGGGTGAAGGACTAGGGGTGAAGGACTGGGATGCTGGTTGAGATTTTATGGAGCTCAGGCTCGTCAAGCGCTTGAAACCGTAAAATCTGGGAAATATATTTTTTGTGCTTATGGATCTCTCGAGGATTAATATTGTTAAATCCGACTCATGTGATGCCATATTTCTTGCACCCAGTGATTTTTAATGCAAAAATGTATAGAAAAAAGCTAAATTATCGTTACAGCATCTCGAATAAATTTTATCGAATGAAAGTCACTGTAATAAATTTTGAAATTTAGGTCGCGCAACATATTGAGCAACTTAAACTTAAGTTAACTCAAGTTATGTAAGCTAGGAAATGTATAAAATATATTTTTTAGGGATAAATTGTGGAATACAAACATCTAGCTACAGTGAAATTTTAGGAAATGTATAAAATATATTTTGTAGGGAACAATTATGGAATTCAAACAGCACAGTGAAATTTTTTTACAACGAGTCTCTTTGACTGTGAAAAGCATCAAATACCCTCTGTACGAAGCAATGTTTCATGCATTTTTTCGCTTTCCAATAACCGACTCTGCGTGACATATGTATCGAACACTGAATTGTTAGTCTTGCATTTCTAGCTTTTAACAAGAACATGCCCTTGTTTTCGTATTGAACTATCATTCAGAACGAGTTACAATTGTTTCAGTGTTGGAGCAAAGTATTCAATTTTGAATTGCGTGCGGAATGTTCTAGTTTATTGCTAAAAATTGAGAGAGGTAGCAAGGTACAGTTTCGCAGTGAGCATTCATGTAAATAAACAAAAAATCAGGAATAAAAATCAATCCTGATATATTTAAAATATATATAACTCAGTACTCACTGCAGTGGGTGACAGAGAGCACATTTTCTCGTCCGTCCGTCCGTAAAGTCACGGACAGACAGACAGACAGACGGATGGACGGACGGACGGACGGACAGGGCGAGCACAATAGCGCCTTTTTTCCATACTGAAAAAATGCGCTGAAAAGAACCGTCGAGATGAGCCTCGAAGTAAATTTCCATGGATTCCTGTACAATCATAAAACAACAAAAATTTTATTACGTATTGCAATACAATGTATTAGGTATAAGCTATCTAAAAAATATATTAAAAACTTAACAAAAACGATATGGCAGCAATCCAGCTATCACAGATCAGTATTGAGAAAAATATTTAAAAGCATTTTACTCAATCGATGTAATCGTTTCTCGACTTCAGAGGCGAAAGGAACAAACGGGAAAAAACTTATAATTCAGAAAATTTGATAAAACTTTCATAAAAAAAAACATCTAATCTGTTCATGAACTTCAATCCAAATTTATCATTGATGAGCGAAACTTCTCTTTTCAAGAAGTATATTCTATGTTATTCATCATTTAAGCGTTGGTTTATATTGATGCTTAATATTATACTACTAATTATCTCATTCTCCGCGCTTGTGTCATGAAATTTCTCACATTCTCTAATTTAATGCTAGAAATATTTTGATCTTTTAAAATACCGTTTACATAATAGCAAGGCGAATATTTTCTGATCACATTTTTTAATGCTTTTAATTAAAGAATAAAGTAATGAAGGCATGTAAAATCAACAGAGTTCTAAGTGCAGCCTCAATTAAATTTTTATGAGCATACGATAATAATTCGAGGCATACGGAAAAAATACGTTATTTTTATAACAACGCGTTTCAGATGGAGTTTTAATATATTATTGGCATTTACGCCATACTTATTTGTTTCCCAGTTCAAAGATCACTTGTGCAACTTACACATATTTTGAATTCAAATGAAATCTATAAAAGCATATCTTAATTTAATTTAAAAGGTGTTATAATTATGTTAAGACAAGTGTTTTTCTAGAAATGCCCCTTCATCTACTCTAGTTGATTTGAGGACCTTAATTAAATACACAGAAGCAGGATAATTAGAGAAAACTATGGGCAAGCTATGGAGATAATTTATCGTGGACGCTTTCATGGTAATAAATACAAGTGCAGTTCATAGTTCAGTGAAGCAAAATGAAAACAATCCGCGTAAAGGACGCAATAGAAAATTACTAAATAGACGTTATAAAATAGCTAAAAATCTCTTTAAAAATATAATTATTGGGGCGTGAATCTGGACAAATTGTCACAAAACTAGCAACAATACCTTCAAAGTTACCTCGCCTAGTAATATGTTAGGAGACAATACCTTCAGAGTTACCTCGCCTTGTAATACGTTAGGATACATACCTTCTGAGTTATCTCGCCTTGTAATACGTTAGGAGACAATACCTTCAAAGTTACCTCGCCTAGTAATACTTTAGGAGACAATACCTTCAAAGTTATCTCGCCTAGTAATACGTTAGGAGACAATACCTTTACCTCGTCTAGTAATACGTTAGGAGACAATAGCTTCATAGTTACCTCGCCTAGTAATACGTTAGGAGACAACCCCTTCAAAGTTTATTGCAATCATACCCTGACGGTCAACTCATTGAAATGCTGGCGACGTCATGCAAGCGTCCTCCTTTGATCTTCCGTGAACCATCAATTGCTGTCAGCCACCAATTGCATCGACGCTTTCTTTTCTGTGTTGAAGCGAACTAAGTTGTTGGTCGATGCAGGACATCAGACTTAGGAATTAAGTCGAGGTATGTCCCTGCATTTGTCCGCGACATTTGTTGTAGCATTAGTTTGTGAGGTCAGACTATCCCTTGTTAGTTGTGTCAAGTTATTGCTAATTATTAATGATGGCAAGTGTGTTAGGTCGAACTATAATGTTGTGATCACTCGTTTTTGTTGCCAATTTATCACTAATTATTGGTGATCCCATGTTTCTGAGGTCAGACTTTCTTACGTTAGAGATCCCTCGTTTTTTCATGTCAAATTATCACTAATTATTGGTGATGGTAAGTTAGTGAGGTTGAACTATAATATTTGTGATCACTCGTTATTATTGAAAATTTAACACTAGTTATTAGTGATTCCTAAAGTTCGTGTTATTTTACTCGTGAATTTAATATAATTTATTTATATTTCCAAATATCAAAGTATTACAGGTTTGCAATCCTGGTATTGGGAGTTCAAATGATCGTCTTAGAGGAACAAAGTTGCAGGTCCCAGTTTAGTCATAACCCTGAATGAATGTAGTATGAATGGCAGTAAAATTTAAAATCTAAATTTATGGAGCATTACAAGTTTAGGCTCTGCATTGGATAAACTCGTGAACAGGTAGGTTATCGATGGTAGGATATAAAATTTTTGACGTAATTCCCTGCGATTATTTTTCCTTTGAGGACTTGTATAGATGAATTGACATAGCAATCATGAATCAAGTCACTGAATAGAAAAAGTTGGTTGTTTTGTACCTAAGGCAATTCTGGATGAGAACAAATGCATTTTCTAGATGAACAAACAAATCAAGTGATTTCCCGTAACTGTATTTACCAGAGTTAGTAGCCACTTGAAGTTAGCAGTCCTTTTTAAATGCACTTATGCACTTAACTGTAACATTTAACGCACTTAACTGTAACATTTAACGCACTTAAGTGTAACATTTAACGCTCTTAACTGTAACATTTAACGCTCTTAACTGTAGCATTTAACGCTCTTAACTGTAACATGTTAACTGTAAAACTTTAAACTGTAACATCGTTCTGGCAGACGAACTCTATTTTTGGATATTCTTCCTTCGTGTTGACGAAGTAGAAAAAACGAAATCAGTTGCATCCCATGGCCCGTAATGGACATTTGTTCAAATGTTTTTAGAACCGAACAGTCCATCATGATTTCAAGAGAAGCGAGTTGGTGTACCGCTAATACGACCACTCATTAATTAAGCAGCGGTCGCCGCAAATGAAAGAGATGCATCTGTGACAGAACAAAGTACGGGCATTTGCATGTACTATTTGTGCTCTGCATTTGTTACTTCCACTAAGCAAAGCAAATAAAAACAAAAAAAAAATTCATTGGATGTTCGTTTTTCTGTCGTACAAGAAATTGTACAGGAATTTTTCCGTTCATTGAAGGAAATAATAATTCTACTTAACTGGTAATGCAACAAATTAAAATCAAAATATTTCAGGAACTACAAAACTTAAAAATCGGAGAGATATTAATAGATTATATAAGTAATTGATAGTACATCCTCAACGACTAACATAAATTAGTATTTTTCCGTCTGGCGTCAATTCTGCTTCAAATGGAATACATCCGAAGCGATGGATTGATGACATGAACTTTACTCGATTTTCATAAGACGATGAGGTCGGTCGAGACGCTTTTAATGCGATTAAATAGAATGTTTCAGTTAGAGGCATGAGCACAAATTGGTGTATACGTTCAAGTGACTGCCTCTTTTCCCCGCATCTGCTCTTTTTTACTTTAGTATCGTAAGGAGATGGTCAGGTATTTAACTTTGTAATGATTTAAGCTCCTACTTGGGTCTATCTCTGNTAACGTTAATTGCTTCATGGCCAGTCTGGTGGATATGCTGTCTCTTATACACATCTAGATGTGTATAAGAGACAGGGGTACCATCATGCACAACGTGACTTTTTTCTTATCACGGTTAACGCGAACAACGATAACTTATAAATAAAAATTTTCACAGAAAAATCTTTATAAAAAATAGGGTAAAAATATTAATTTCCTTTAAATTTGGAACTTCCTCGCGCTAAAACTAAAACACGCTCAATATTCGGTTCATGGCGTTTGACGCGCATTTTCCGCGACTACCAATTGGGCTTAAAAAAGCAATAAATTAAATTCGATCTAAGACCCAGGCGTTCCCTTTAAAAAGCGTAATTTGAAGACGCTAAGATGTTCGATATACTATTTTTGGTCATTCATTTTTTAAATTTCGCAGCGTCACTAACTGAAACCACCCAATTCATCACGAATAATTACACGAAGAAACTAGCCTGATTTGATATGTTTTAGACCAGAATGTCGCAGGAACTACGTTAACGCCGAATTCGTTGTTAAAGACATAATCTTTTTTAGACATTATTATTAGCTAAAGACATCGTATTATTTGGACATCATTATTAACTAAAGACATCATATCATTTAAAAATACTGCTAATAAAAGACGAGTGGCAATTCGTTTACAACTTTTGCCTTCCTCCTTCTGTTGTGGAAATCACAATGCAGAAAATTCATATCGCCTTATGCAGTGAAAAATCTGTGTCCGCTTTGATGAATTATAGTCTAGAGATGATGTATGGTTGCGGAACGCATAGAAAAATATCGAATCATCCAGGCCGAGATGTCAAAAATTTTGAAAAAAAGTTTTGCATCATTTAATTTTTTCTGTGATGCATGAATAATAATTTTTGCACCGCAATTTTTTTGTGGAACTACTTTACAGATGTAGTATGGAAAGAATCATTTGAATTTGCTAACACCAATTCTGATCTACATTTACCGTTTTACATTGTACAGATGTATAGAAGGTGTGTCATTTCGTTCATTTGAGGTTGACCAACCAATTAATTCAATAGACACATTTTTGTATATATTAGAAATTCCCGAAATCTGAACACGACCAGATTTTTTTTCTTGGGAGTAACGTAATGCGCTTTCAAATTTCGTTATTTATAGCCAGCGTGACCGTAAATGATTTGGCACTGATTTTTGCCGTAGCATAGCATAGCCAAAATAATTGTGAAACATCGACTAATATCGCAAAGTCGCAATGAAACGTTGAGGCTTCCTGGAAAATAAATCAAGGAAATAAATAAATCCAACAAAGCACACGAGTGTAATAAACAATATCGGTAACGCTTTACGCGATGAGCATAATTAAATTACGCGGTTAGATAAGTCTTGAGCTTTCATATGAAGTGCAAGCCAAATCCCCGTAACTTACCGAGAACAGAACAAAATTTAAATTATTCCGTCACAAATACGTGGATTATAAAAAACAATGACGGCCGGGTGTTTCCCATGCAAGTTATCTTCTATTAGCATTTGAATTAATGAAGGCTACATATAAACAATAATTGACGCTTTGCAGGTTGCACTAACGCACGTGCAGTTTAATGGTTGGTATTTTACTAGAACACGTGTTGAAAAATGTGTTATATGATTTAAGATACAAGAAGAATTTTAAATTTAATATTGATTGAAAAAGAATTTTAGAATAAAATTGATGAAATGAGACATGGGTTTTTTTCTGGTAATTGAGTGTTGTCGGTTCATATAAGTTTTGAATCAATTTCAATTCCAATATAACTTTAATAATAAATGGAAATTAGTTCAATCTATCGTAAATTTATGTAGAATTGGGTTCCTAATTTTGAATTACTTCTTTCAATTTGACATTCAACCGACGTAAATTTCTAATGGAAAACTGAATTGAAGTCCATGATTTCATTCCTCGACTAAAAAAAATCCAAGGCAATTTTTGGCCGAGATTATTGAGCTGATTTATTGCAGTATATTAGTTTCATTTTCATTCAAACAATTTAGTCTGGAGAGAATATGGTATTTCAGATATGATTAGCTTTTACAAAAATACATAAAATTTTTTTTAAATGCATGATATACTCGTATATTTCTCTCGTGATTTCGAGACTAAAAAAAACACCCAAATAAAATCGGATGGTCATTTCAGTATTTGCTGTGAGTGTGGCTATTATCAAGCCGTAATGACCAACCTCGGATTGAGCGAAGTTCGTTCTGAAGCCGTCCGCATTATAACTAATCCCTGCACTTTGAGATGCTCATCAGCACATGGAAAATATCATCAACGTAAAGATCAATAATCCTTCTATGATTGCCGACACTTCCGAACAAAAGGTGGAATTTACTAGCGACTTCATTGAGCACCGGAAAACATGCGAGTTCGAGCTATTAGGTGCGATCACACTTCCGATTGCCTGCTGTTAAAAGAATCCTTTGACGCATCCTTAGCGATTAAAATTCGTCATTTGTGACCGTCCGGAGGTTTAATTGCATTCAAGGTGCACTTTGCAGGCAATTAGGTCCGTATTAGGCAATGGTTTTGGGATATGGAGGAACATTCGCTTCGCACCTTCCATGCTCCCCTCTCTCTGTGGAACACTGCCACGTGTATCTGAGGACTGAATTCTAATTACACAGAAATTAAGAGCATTGCTAGAGCATTGCTAGAGCATTGCTGATCACTCAATTTCGGTTGTATTTAATTTTCATCAATTACACAATTTAGATTCATTATTAAATCAGCAAATATTCTTCTTAGTGCTTCATAATTTGTCTTTTCATTCATACTTTTTGCCGTTAATTGGCATAATGGGGAGGTTATTTGATATGTCGTTTAATAATAAATATATTGATATATATATACAATCAATTTAATTCCAACAGTTTCATGTCCGAGTTGCCGTCCAACGACTCATCATAACCTATTGATGCGACACTCATCCATGATAATTTCCGTAATAAAATTTGTCGTTGTTCAAAATCCAGGCTATCAATTTACAGTTCATGTTTTATGAACTCGCTCTGCATTTGAGCCGAAAATGTCGTTAGACAATTTTAATCTTTATTATGTCATTTTTTAACTTACCAGCGATTTCGTTTTCAAGTCCCTTATTCTACGTGTCCTTGAAACAATTATGTGTGTCAGTAATTCGTTCACACATGAAAGTTACAGCTGAAAATTCGGTACCAGGTAAAATCAGATGATAAATGGGCATTGTAATGTCAGAATATATTTATGTTTAATGGCCGTAAATTGGGACACATGTCGTCTGGCGTAATTGGTCTGCATTCATTAAGGTAGCAGCCTCTGAGGGCGCTTTGGCCCAAGACCTTCAGGGTGAACAAACATACCTGGTTTCTGGGACAACAAATTGCCAAATGATATTATTTTCCGAAAGTTATCGGTACAAATTGAGAAATCGATCACATATACAGGATCCATCTATGATATGATCTTTTATATTTATCATCCTGTATATCAATCCATGATCCATCTATTCCTGAATGATTATCAAACAAATTTTGCGTTCAATTAGTAATTCATACAGATTAAGTTCCAGTGAGGTATCAACTAAAGATCAACGTCAACAATGAAGGTAATTATGGCATGACCTGAGAGATGCGGTGGGGCGAGTGTTGTTAGTCTATTTAGTGTTAGCCGCAGTACTCTTAGATGCTCGGCGCTATTGTGTCCCACTCTTTGTGCATACTTAGGATACTCTCAGGAATACTCAGGATCAACAAATCAATGGAGATTATGCTGACCTTGCTGAGCTAATATTAACTAAAGGGGTCTATGAGATACGAGTCGTTGCGTATAACTTCGTTTTCTGCTACGATGGTCCAGCACGCACGACATGTAAATATAACGTTAATTGCTTCATGGCCAGTCTGGTGGATATGTTGGTATTATCGTTTCTAATGCAAAATTCAACAGTATGATGTTATAACAATTATTATTATTGTTATTATTATTA
>NW_025946734.1:0-660 GCF_000764305.2 Hyalella azteca | reverse complement strand
TTATCAGTCACACAAGTCAACGAAGATGACAACTATTCAGTCACACAAGTCAACGTACTGACCACAACTCAATCCATTGACCAACTCAAACCAGAGACCAAAACTCAATCCATTGACCACAACTCAATCCATTGACCACAACTCAATCCATTGATCACAACTCAATCCATTGAACACAACTCAATCCATTGAACACAACTCAATCCATTGAACACAACTCAATCCATTGACCACAACTCAAACCACTGACCACCAAAACTCCACCTATTGACGTAATTGACCACATCTCAACCTATTGACCACATCTCAACCTATTGACCACAACTCCACCTATTGAATACAACTGAACTTTTGACCACAACTCAACCTATTGACCACAACTTAATCCATTGACCACAACTCCACCCATTGACCACAACTCCACCTATTGACTACAACTAAACTTTTAACCACAACTCAACCCATTGACCACAACTGAACCTGTTGACCACAACTCCAGCCTGTGACAATAGTTCACCGTGAGATCAGTCTCGGTGACGCAGTAGTCGTGCAGCAGGCGAGATGTTAGCGCCTGCAGACGCACAGCCAGGTTGGATAGCGTGACCGCGGCAGACGAGACCTGGGCGCCCTGACACACCATGATGTCCCTGGTGCGGCCTT
>NW_025946733.1:80238-82933 GCF_000764305.2 Hyalella azteca | reverse complement strand
AGTAAGACGACGTAGCATTACATCGTTCGTATAAAGTACAAGTATAACGTAAGTAAGACGACGTAGCATTACATCGTTTGTATAAAGTACGAGTATAACGTAAGTAAGACGACGTAGCATTACATCGTTCTTATAAAGTACTAGTATAACGTAAGTATGATGCCGTAGCATCACATCTTATCGGAAAAAAATGATATAACGTATATTTTTTAGACGTACGAAGAGCGCAGAACACACTTATCCGTATACTAGTTGCACTATACGCTCCTGCTACTGCCCTACGCATTTCATACGAATTATTTACAAAAGTATTTATAATTATAAATTATCTACTCATTATCTACTTCACTGCCTCGCTCATAAGTTTAGACACACTGTGTAGTGTGAATATGTATATATATAATAGGTATATATATATGAGGTATATATATATATATATAAGGTATATATATATAATGCCGTGCCCCCTGAACCGCCCCAGTGACCCCCGCCGGGGGGGGGGGGTAGGCTGGTCCTGGGTTCAAGTTGACAAGGTTCAAGGTTCAGTCGCGAGATAAGATCGCAGTTATTGAGCCAATAGTTGGACAGAAGTTATATCCAAACAATATCTGAACCTATTTAATATATAAAATATATAACGGTTTTAAGTTGCGGAATCCAACTTACCAAGTTCTAGATCAAACTTTCAAGTTTAGCGCCTCGGTCCTGCGATAAATGCAATAATCAATAAATTCAGAGTAAATCACTGTCTCCAAATAAAAAACTAATTTAAAATAAATTGCATAGTTAAACCTCAGGAAAAAAACTAATTCAAACTAAAGAACAGTTTTAAAATTCAAAATAATTTTAATCCGAAGTCAAACTTTAGATTGAACTTTTATTCTTGAACTAAAGTTTGCAGAAGAATAGGTTAGCGGCGGCTGGGGTGTTGGTAGTGCTATTCCTACCAGGAGAGTGTGGCAGCTGCTGGGGTGTTGGTAGTGCTATTCCTACCAGGAGTGCACCTGCTCTGGGCACCTGCTCTGGGCACCTGCTCTGGGCACATGCGCTTGGCGGCTGGTCCTTATGTAAAGTTAAGGACATCCCCTTCCATGGTCACGCTGATGCGCCGCCTTCGTCGTCCGCCACCGGGGCCGGGGGGTAACTTTGAACGTGTTCCGTGCCTCTGCCCTCGTTTGAGCCTGGTGATGCTGGATGATATTGCTTGCTACTTGCTGAGGTTGGTGAGACATAACCGAGAGATCTGGATTCCTGCTCAAAAACGCATCCAGTCGTCTCTTGAACGTCTCAAGGGAGAACTGAATTCCTCTCAGCTCATTAGGCAAGGCATTGAACAGCCTCGGTCCAGCCACGGAAAGCAATCTCTCATGAAGAGTCTGAACTCTGACTACAGCTCGGTTGTTAAATAGGGGTATCTTGCAAAGTTTCCCCTTCTTTTCTTTGTCATATGTCAGTTTCCTGAAGGTCTCAATTTCAAAGTTTGAAGCCTGTCCGGTTATCATCTTCCAAGTGTACAGTGTTGTAAACTTTTTTAGACTTTTCTCCTCTCCAGTGTTTATCTTCTCTTATTCTTATCTTCTCTTCTTTTATTCTCAGTGTTTATCCTCTTATCTTCTCCTCTCCAATGAGTACAGTCACAGATGTTTCAGCCAGTCCCAGTAGTTCCCGTCCTTCACCCCGCTGATCCTGGAGCTAAAGCTCCGTTGCACTGCCTCTAATTGCCGCACTGCACCGATCATGAGCGGCGCCCAAAGCTGGCAGCAGTACTACAGTTTGGGGAGTACTTGGGTTCTGAAAATTGTAATCATTATCTCCGCTTCTTGCCAAGTAGCGATACAGCATCCCTGCCTCTGTGTCAACTCTGTATCTCACTACTTCAAACTTGGTGCCGTTGAATTGCATATTATTCACAAGGACTCAATCGTAGATTATCGACAAGTCAACTTGCACCCTCTCGCAGGCGCCTTTCATCCTCATCTGAAGGTGAAATGAATGAAATGAGTGATGAATGAAATAAATGATGAATGATGAATGAAATGAATGACGAATGAAATAAATTATGAATGAAATGAATGATGAATGAAATAAATGATGAATGATGAATGAAATGAATGACGAATGAAATAAATTATGAATGAAATGAATGATGAATGAATGAAATGAATGATGAATGAAATGAATGATAATTGAAATTAATGATGAATAAAATAAATGATGAATGAAATGAATGACGAATGAAATGAATGACGAATGAAATGAATGAAGAAAGAAATGAATGACGGATGAAATGAATGATGAGTGAAAAGATTGATGAACGAAATGAATGATAAATGTAATGAATAATGAATAAAATGAATGATGAATGGAATGAATGATGAATTTAATGAATGATGAATGAAATGAATGCTGAATAAAATGAATGATGAATGAAATGAATGATGAATGAAATGAATGATGAATGAAATGAATGACGAATGAAATGAATGAAGAAAGAAATGAGTGATGAATGAAATGAATGATGAGTGAGATGATTGATGAACGAAATGAATGATGAATGAAATGAATGCTGAATACAATGAATGATGAATGAAATGAATGATGAATGAAATGAATGAAGATAGAAATGAATGATGAATGAAATGAATGATGAATGAAATGAATGATGAATGAAATGAATGATGAATGAAATGAATGA
>NW_025946733.1:76718-79645 GCF_000764305.2 Hyalella azteca | reverse complement strand
ACAACTTACGATCACCGTACAACTTACGATCACCGTACAACTTACGATCACCGTACAACTTACGATCACCGTACAACTTACGATCACCGTACAACTTACGATCACCGTACAACTTACGATCACCGCAGAGTTTACGATCACCGTAGTCGTATGAGCTGCGTTCCCGATTGCTCCAATGGAAGTTTTTTAATGGCTCTCGTGCTGGTGTTTTCAATGGGGTTTTGAACGGCCGCTGCCGTGTCTGGTGTCGCCGCAAGTGTTCGCAGGTGTTTGCAAGTGTTCCCTTTGACCGCACACTTGCGCTGCAGCCTCCCATCTCTCCTCTGTGATACATGGCCGTCATATCGGCGGCCAGCATGTCTGAAACCATGGCCGTCTTATCGGCGGCCAGCATGTCTGAAACCTTGGCCGTCTTATCGGCAGCCAGCATGTCTGACATATTGGCCGTCTTATCGGCGGCCACCATCTCTTACAATTGGCCTTCTTATCGGCGGCCACCATGCATCCTTGCGGCAGCAATGAGATTCTATTCACGCGTGACAGGAATAGTATGTAGAGACTATGTGGTGACTATGTGGTGACTATGTAGTGACTATGCGGTGACTATGCGGTGACTATGTGGTGACTATATATGTGATGACCATGAGGCGCTGTGTCTACATGCATGCACCATGACTTCGTCATTCGCGGACGACATTAGTGTACTGATGGCCATTACGGACAGCCCATGCTGCGAGAGATTGCTAGAAGACCTATCCGCGAAATACGACTGGGCCCAAGTGAACAACACGCAATCCAACAGAACAAAGTTTGATTTCCTGAGATCCAGATATAGCGGATGAGTTAGTATGGAGCACCGGTAGCTGGCACCAGATGGCACGGAAATAGAAGAAATGCAACTCGTTCACGATCTCGGAGTGCTGTTGAGTAGCCAGGTCAAGTTGGATGATCACATATCAACAACAACCGCAAGAGCAAAGCGACAGGAGGAGTCGATCTGGCGGACTTTCACAGCAAAATAAGCCGAACCAATGACCATGTCACACTGTTCAGAGCCTCTCTGATCCCCTTTATTGAGTAATGCTGCCAGCTTTGGACCCCGTTCAAGGTGGGGCAGTGCAGCAGTTGGAAGCTTTCCAGCAAGCCTACACTTCTAGGCTCAGCAGAATAGAGGAGCTGAACTATTCTGGGGTAGGCTGGAGCGTCTTGGTCTGTATACTCACTGCCGAGGAGACCTCTTTGGAAGCGAGACCATCAGGATAGTGACATGCCATAATGATAGAAGGGCGAAATTCACAGGATATCCTTCCTAAGAGCTGATTTCAATCTCTGCAGCGGGACCGAGGCCGCCTTGCTAATGGAACTGAGAGGTGGATAGTTCACGCTAAAACTTGGTCACCCGAGCACATCGCCTGATTGTCTGCCTCTGCCTCACTAAAACAATCGGCAAGAAGCCAGTAACAGCATCGTACATTAGCTGACTTAACTAATGGCATCAGCTGATCCAAGTGAGGGCATCAGCTGCCACAATTGAGGGCATCAGCTGATCCAACTGAGGGCATCAGCTGGTCCAAGCGAGGGCATCAGCTGATCCAACTGAGGGCATCAGCTGGCACAACTGAGGGCATCAGCTGGCCCAACTGAGGGCATCAACTAGCTCAAAAGAGGGCATCAGCTGGCTGAACTAAGGGAAGATGCGTGGCTATTATAGACTGCATGGCCTCCGGCACCTTGGTGACAGGAAGACTTGCCTGTCGAGGCTGAAGGCGATGGAATACAGAGGCGGCGCTCCGGCGTGGCCTGGGACTGCTACGTCCGAAACACATTGCTGACAAGGATACTGAGGAGGCCAAGTGTCCACATGCGCAGCAAACGTGCAAAAATATCTAAGGAAACATGAACAAGAACAACAGCGAGAAGAGTAACAGGAACAGCAGCAAGAACAGCAACGTGAACTACGCAATAACAGCAGCAATAACAGAAACGAGAATCGCGCAATAACAGCAGCAATATAAGCAAATTGAACCACTCGAAGAACAAGAAGTAAGAAAAGCAGTGAGAAAAGTAGCAAGAGCAGAACAAAAACAGCAACAGGATCAGCGGCGGGGCTATACTGTTTTCATAACAACGCGCGACACAAGCACAGAGAAAACGAGACGCACACTCGCAGTACATGTTCCTAGCCACGCGAACATGAGCAGTGCACACGCTGTACATGTCACTCCACTAGCCCTCAAACTTCCCTCAATCATCCCCTCAAAAAACCCCTCAAACACTCTCCCCAAACACTATTCAAACACCCCTCACCACTCAAACACCCCTCACCACTCAAACACCCCTCACCACTCAAACACCCCTCACCACTCAAACACCCTTAAGCATCTTCTCAAACATCCCCCAACACCTCCCAAATGTCCCTATAACATCCCCTCCAAAATCCCCTGCAACCCCTTTCAATCACTTCTCAAACACCCTTCAAAAACCCCTCAATAAACCATAAACACTTCTTCTTCGAATAACCCCTCAAACACCTCATAAACTACCTTTCGAATACCCTTCAAACACACCTCAAGCCCCCCATTAAACATCCCCTCCCAATCGTCCCCTCCAACAACGAACATACACCCCTACAAACACCCTTCTCAAACACTCCACCCAATCACACCAAACACCCTCATAAGCATCCCTTTCTTATATCCATCTAAACACCCCTTCAAACACTTCCCAAACACCCCTTTACTAACATCCTCCCAAATACCACCTCAAACATTCCCCAAACACACTTCCAAAGCCCCCCTCCTCAAACACCTCATCAAACTCCCCCTCAAACACCCCCCTGAACACCCTCATAAACAACCCCCCTCCCCCAAACACCTTCCTAAACAGCTCCTCAAACACTCCAGCACTCCCTCAACCCCCCCCCCCCC
>NW_025946733.1:72660-75777 GCF_000764305.2 Hyalella azteca | reverse complement strand
GTGGTGGTGGTGACGGTCGGCCGCACATAATACGACCAAGCGTCATCTCTGGCCGCTTATACGGCCCCTATAACGTCCATATACAGGGACGCATCGGGTCATATAATATATGCAGCCGCAGATTCCGATACGTCATGTTCAGTACAAATTACTGAAAATTTTCCTACGTAGAATTAGGCAAGTTCTGCTGAATAGAGATTTGTGTCACAGTTCGCGGGTTGCGACCTGGTGCGACAGCACGGTGCCCGCACTGTTTTGATGAGGAACTATTTATTTTTGGATATTTATTTCTACTTTCATCTTAGAATATTTCTGTTGAATATTGACAAGTTTTTCACGATTATATCACCATTCTATTATAGTCTACGCTTGTTCATTTGCATGTTAATTTGTTTGCAGAAACCGTTTGCGGTATGTTTAATAAAATGACGAGACTTGCACAAGGATTTGACATCCTGCAACGAGTAATTTCAACAGTAAGGGAATTTGATACAAAAGACGACGAATAAAGTGGCTGCTATTGTAGAAGTCGTCTTTAATATACTTATACTGCAGCAATGCGGCACACAAGTCTTATACAGCTGTATTTATGAGGTTACATGAATAATTCAGCGGCAGACATGCAATACAGCTGTATGAGGTTCCATACAGCTGTATGAGGTTCCATACAGCTGTATGTATGAGGCGGCCATGTAATGACACATCAGGCCGCGCACAATGTGCAGGATGCGCAGGCATTGTGCGCGCACAATCACAGTGACCACAAAATTCGGTGTTACAAGCGCAACATTCATGTCACAACATTCATGTCACAACATTCATGTCACAACATTCATGTCACAACATTCATGTCACAATATTCACGTCACAACATTCATGTCACAACATTCCTGCCACAACATTCCTGCCACAACATTCATGTCACAAGTGATGTATGAGATATTCACACATGAATGCTAATGGTTGGAATGTCATCCCCCCATAAAATAGGGATCGTTCATTGCCACAAACTCCTCCCGCCACCCCAACACCCGCTGCTGGGGATGCATAACCCCATCAGACTTGAGATCCCAGGTTCCCACACATGGGCATCTTAAATCCCGATATCCCAAATCCCGATATCCCAAATCACTGTATCCCAAATCCCGGTATCCCAAGTCCCGGTATCCCAAGTCCCGGTATCCCAAGTCCCGGTATCCCAAGTCCCGGTATCCCAAATCCCGGTATCCCAAATCCCGATATCCCAAATCCCGGTATCCCAAATCCCGATATCCCAAATTCCGGTATCCCAAGTCCCGGTATCCCAAATCCCGGTATCCCAAATCCCTGTATCCCAAATTCCGGTATCCAAAATCCCTGTATTCCAAGTCCCGGTATCCCAAATCCCGGTATCCCAAATCCCAGTATCCCAAATCGCGATATCCCAAATCCCGGTATCCCAAATCCCTGTATTCCAAATCCCGGTATCCCAAATCCCGGGATCCCAAATCCCAATATCCCAAATCCCGGTATCCCAAATCCCGGTATTCCAAGTCCCGGTATCCCAAATCCCGGTATCCCATATCCCGATATCCCAAATCCCGGTATCCCAAATACCTGTATTCCAAATCCCGAAATCCCAAATACAAGGGAGACCGGGATTACAAGGCTTATAACTTGAACGCTTATGTTGTACAGAGTTTTCTTTAAGTTACCCAACTTTAGACTAGTTACCGCAAATTCATCTCATAAATAACTCGTATAATGGCGCGAGAACACCGATATTTACTAAAGGGGTTCGGGATAACGGGGCACTCAAACGAATACTTCAGAGATTCATGAAGCTCATTTTGCCACGTGAGTTTAACGGTGGATAATTAAGCCAGGATATCAAAGGCCAGATATTAGGCATTCAATTGTTTAAAATAGACTCTTAACTACAATACTCAGAACTAGCAGACTCATAACTAACCAGTTAATAGTCTACTTAAAACACTTATGCAGACTCATAACTAATCAAACTAATCAGTTAAGAGTCTACTTAACACATTTAAGCAGACTCTTAACTACAATACTCAAAACAAACTTCGTTTAACTAATGTGTTATAAACCAGCACACTCTGGACCAGCAAGCCATCATAGCGAGCATAACGGGCGGCGCGGGCACGGAAGGGCGCTATCTGCGGCAACTGATAACCCGTGTGGCGGTACGGGTTATCTACGGGCGACACGGGCGACACGGGCCACACGGCGACACGGGCGACACGGGCGTCCGGCGGCTTTGCCATAAATGCGAATTTCTTAGCAGTTTTATCGTCGGCCAAACTCGACGCCGAGGAACCGACACTGCGCGTGACGCAGAACTTGACACTGCAGGTGTGTGGTGAGGGTATGGTGAGGGTATGGTGAGGGTATGGTGAGGGTATGGTGAGGGTATGGTGAGGGTATGGTGAGGGTGTGGTGAGGGTGTGGTGAGGGTGTGGTGAGGGTATGGTGAGGGTGTGGTGAGGGTGTGGTGAGGGTATGGTGCAGGTATGGTGAGGATGTGGTGAGGGTGTGATGAGGGTGTGGTGAGGGTGTGGTGAGGGTGTGGTGAGGGTGTGGTGAGGGTGTGGTGAGGGTGTGGTGAGGGTGTGGTGAGGGTGTGGTGAGGGTGTGGTGAGGGTGTGGTGAGGGTGTGGTGAGGGTGTGGTGAGGGTGTGGTGAGGGTGTGGTGAGGGTGTGGTGAGGGTGTGGTGAGGGTGTGGTGAGGGTGTGGTGAGGGTGTGGTGAGGGTGTGGTGAGGGTGTGGTGAGGGTGTGGTGAGGGTGTGGTGAGGGTGTGGTGAGGGTGTGGTGAGGGTGTGGTGAGGGTGTGGTGAGGGTGTGGTGAGGGTGTGGTGAGGGTGTGGTGAGGGTGTGGTGAGGGTGTGGTGAGGGTGTGGTGAGGGTGTGGTGAGGGTGTGGTGAGGGTGTGGTGAGGGTGTGGTGAGGGTGTGGTGAGGGTGTGGTGAGGGTGTGGTGAGGGTGTGGTGAGGGTGTGGTGAGGGTGTGGTGAGGGTGTGGTGAGGGTGTGGTGAGGGTGTGGTGAGGGTGTGGTGAGGGTGTGGTGAGGGTGTGGTGAGGGTGTGGTGAGGGTGTGGTGAGGGTGTGGTGAGGG
>NW_025946733.1:66903-71980 GCF_000764305.2 Hyalella azteca | reverse complement strand
GATATTGTGATGAGAGTATGGTGCATGATAATGTGATGAGAGTATGGTGCATGATATTGTGATGAGAGTATGGTGCATGATATTGTGATGAGAGTATGGTGCATGATATTGTGATGAGAGTATGATGCATAATATTGTGGTGAGAGTATGGTGCACGATATAATACAGAGTATGGTGCATATACAGTAATTCAATATTGTGATGAGATCGATAATATTTTCTTACGACTTCACAATAAGTCGTCATAAAGTTGTCGTGTCGTAAGAAGAAGTGCAAGTCACGGTCGTGGCGAAACTTACGATGTTTCCCGCCATGAAAAATGTACGTCGGTTTTGTTGGGTTCGGTTACCATGGCGATGTTTTTGGGGGGCTGTGTGAGGGAAGGGGGAGTTTTAGAGCGAGGCTTGAGGGGCGCATTGCGGGGGCTTGTGATATTTCTGTACAACTTGGGAAATGTTCAGGGTATTTTTTAAATAAAGTACTCGTTCATGGGGAGAATCGTTAATAAATAAGTTAATACTTATGTTATTAATTAGTAAAAGGAGTTTACAAAAGGATGGTGGTTTTAAAGGGTCTTTCTTCATTCAGCATGCATTAGTTTAGCTAATTAATTCTAATTCTCAGTAATCCCAGCGGATTCGGGATAAAGGAATCCGGGATAGCAGGATTCTCAAAGAGATTATCGACCAGCGTCGGGTAGACCTGCTAGTGAGTTCACGTTCTAGTGCATAAATTGCTAGTAAGTTAAATTGGTAGTAAATTACCTGCCATTAAGTTGACCTGCAAGTAAGTTGACCTGCTTATAGATTAAGAAGAATTTTCTGTTAATGCAAAAAGTGACATTTTTCATTTGCAATAAAGCGCTATAGGAAGCATTGCTACCTTGCTGAGAATCATAGGCGTGTTATGGCCGGTTATGGTCGATCAGGGTTAGAAGGCTTTTAATTGATGCTATTTATTTCATTGGTTAGACCCATACTAAGCGACCTCTGCTTAGTGGAAGTATCTGATGACAGTTGTCATGCTAAATGTTTTCTCATTTATGGAAAAAATGCACTATTGTGCTCGCCATGTCCGTCTGTCCGTCCGTCTGTGACTTCACGTTTTCATTCTTAGCGGCATCCTGCAGCCTCAGCACAGGATGACGAATAATGCTTTCAAAGGAAGGATACACATAATTAGTTCGCTTACAAATAAAATATAAATGGAACATAATAGATAAGAAATTGATCTTCGCTGCAGACTACAGACAATAGAGGGATGTTGTAGAGCAGACTTGACGAATTTGTCTCTCATTCAATCCTAATACCTGGAAAATTGCACTCATTAATGTTTATTTATGACAGTATTCTTTAGAATGAAAAAAAACATTAAAATTTTACACATTATTGAAACACAAAGAATATGGCGTAAAGAAAAGAAAGCTATTCCCCAGTTCTGCAATCAAAAGGCTATTGAAACACAATATAATTTCATTACAATAGCGCGTCACAAGAGGAACAATCGCCGGGCATATCACCATGCCCGCTCCCCAATTGTAAATCACGGCCGCCTCAAGGGCGGCCAATGAACAATAGTCATTATGAATGTGACGAGTCACGAGTAAAGCGTGAGTGTGATTCAGCGCCGTGAGTCGACAATGAGACAATGAAGATTGTGGCATTCACGGCGCCATACAATGGCATCGGCGTCGGCACCTGGCGCTGCTGAGACTTGCTTCTTGTCCATCAATCAAACTCTGGGCCATCCATTGGGCCATCAATCAAAGTCTTTTAATTCTGGGCCTGCAATCTTTGTCCATCCATGATGGTCCTACGATTGTCGGCCTGCAATCCTTGTCCATCCATGATTTTTCGTACGATTCTCGGCCTACAATCCTGGGCCAGCAATCCAGGATCATCTATTCTGTTCTATAAATCGTTGGATATAAAATGTGTGCATTCAAATGGGAAAAAATTTTCAAAGACATAATTTCTGGACTTTTAATGCTGGGCCATGCATCTCAGTTATCAGTTGACTGCTGCATCCGAGTTATCAGTTGATTACAGCATTCCAGTTGCTGCTTACGCATTTCAGTTATCAGTTTTCAACTCCAAACCATCAGATTTATCGCTGCATGAGAAGTTTCTCGTCAGTTATCAACACCAAACTTTCGTTTATTGGGTTTCCTTCACAGCTTCTCACTCAACTTCGTCCGGAGAAATTAGATGGGGGATATTTTCTCTCAATCTTTTGTCGAAAATGTATTGAATTTTAAGAATAATTGTCTACATCTACTTCAGAATATTACACTATATTGAAACGTATCAATTCTAGCAAGATACATAACATGTAAATACTAATAGAAACAACTTATCGATTTCCCAACGTCGTTTACAGAATCGCATGTTATAACATGTTGTTTACAGAATATTCTGTTGTTTACATAATCACATGGTATAACATGTTGTTTACAGAATATTCTGTTGTTTACAGAATCGCATGTTATACCATGTTGTTTACAGAATATTCTGTTGTTCACTGAATCGCATGTCATGGCTATCTTAAACCTTGAGGTAGAAGTTAGGACTGAATAATAGCAATGTGTTAAATGTAAAAATATCAATTACACGCTAACATTGCAATGACTGAATTACAGAGATAAATTATCTAGTGTTTTCTCTGATCTTCATGATAATGGTCAGGGAAAGATCTTCATCGATGCATTTTATGGAAGGTTGTGGTAGACAGAAAGTGGTTGGAACTTGTATTCCATTTGAAACCATTATTTCATTGGGTTTGAAATCCTGTTTTCGGTCGTTAATATACACGAAAAAAATGTAACTCAGTACTCACTTCAGTGAGTGACAGAGAGCGCATTTTCTCGTCGACGAAAACTTGAAGTCACGGACGGACGGACAGACAGACAGACGGACAGACGGAAGGACATGGCGAGCACAATAGTGCATTTTTTCCATAAATGAGAAAATGCGCTAAAAAGTTAATTTTAGCTGTAGCATACCAAGTTTTTACCTCTAATAACTGTATACATACAACATTTTCATGAACATTGCTCAGATCTTGCAGCAGCGACGATTCCTGCGTTTGAAAAGACAAGCGGCACAATAAAAAGATGAAACAACTCAAAATACGATAAAATTCAATTATTTTATGAATAATAGCTGGACGAGGCGCGTATTATGATGAGACATGTAATGATGACGAGAATTATTTTCAACAACATGCAGCAAAATGCAGTAACATGCAGCAACATGCAGCAACATGCAGCAACATGCAGCAACATGCAGCAACATGCAGCAACATGCAGCAACATGTGGACTGTGCTACAAGAAATCTTACGTTACCCCACCCATTACAAGTATAACAATAAAATATACGTAAAAACAATACTGTACAATTAACATATGATAGTAACGTTGAATAATGCATTATAATCACGTTTTAATTTAATAAATATTAAGAGAGGTGAAAAATTAATTATTTCCAATAACAATCAAGATTTACGTACGTTATTAAAAATATGATACTTCCGTCCCTGAATGCATCGAAATTCACAGTAAATTTCCATGCCTTCCCTCCCTGAATACACCGAAATTCACGTAAATTTTCATTCATTCCCCCCCTGATGCATTGAAATTCACGTGAATTTCCATGCTTTCCCTCCCTGAATACATCGAAATTCACGTAAATTTTCATGCCTTCCCTCCCTGAATACATCGAAATTCACGTAAATTTTCATTCATTCCCCCCCTGATGCATCGAAATTCACGTGAATTTCCATGCTTTCCCTCCCTGAATACATCGAAATTCACGTATAATTTCTTGCACTTACGACCAAAGTTCCTGTTGGCTCGCCAGGACCAGAGAGAGGCGGGCGGTAGTTCATCAGAGGTTTGCGTGTTCGTTGAATTGCGTTCAAATTCACGAACGATTTCCCCTGCCGCAACGAAACGCTTCGAAAATCCGTGAGTTCGACAACCCCACGAACGTTCATCATAGATGCGCGGCCGTATTTTACATCGTACATATAAACGCCTGTCATTCGTCACAGCTGAACCACCACCTACCACCACCCACCACTCACCACCATCCCACCACCATCCCACCATATTATAAAAACCTAAGTCCCAAAGATTCGTCACGAATCGTCACGAACACGGAACAAGGGCCCCCAATTCGTAAGAAATCGTCAAGCTAAATCCCGGACCCGCCTGCCTTTCCTCTATATAATCACGGCCGCGGTATGGATGGCCGCCCCTAACACGCCCATAATCTCTATATGCACGATAGCTTTCTATGGCGGGGAAACGATGCTTATTAGTCGCGCATTGTGCGCGTGATAAGCGCGCGCGTTGGGAGAGACGGCGCATGGATGCGCATCGTCGGGGCCAATGATGGGGAGCCGGCCCCCCGAGGGGGGTGTTTTGGGGACGGAAAACGGTTCTTGGGACAGAATAACCGTTGTGGGACAGAACCGTATACGAGGATAGAAAAGCTTTGGGGAGTGGGGGGGGGGAATTACAGTAGGGACTCAGGAACCGTAGTGGGGACGCAGGGACTGTAGTGGGGACGCAGGAACCGTAGTGGGGACGCAGGAACCGTAATGGGGACGCAGGAACCGTAGTGGTCTCTTATACACATCTAGATGTGTATAAGAGACAGAGTCTCAAAGCATCACAATCAAGCAACTTCATCTCAAGATCCGCGATGAAATCAATTGGTCCCGTGACACTCTCGACAACGTCAATCTCAACAAGACTGTCATTTGCACTATGCTGGAGGAACCCACCAGCATCGACATCTTGCGGTGGCCCGACATAATCCGACCGACGATAGCTGAAGCCCTTTTCTGCGGATTGGACTCCATCTATCATCTCATAACTACCTGATTTTCTAAGCTTTGAGATTGTTTTGGAATTATTTTCACGGTTCCAAATTTTCTTGTTGTATCCTATTTACTTGTATCATGTACTTATTTCCATCAAAATTTCTGTATTCAATGCTTCCTGTAACTTGAAAATGAATGTTGTTACATTCGAAACGTCGTTAATAAATTGATATTACTCCCTTGAACCTG
>NW_025946733.1:61024-66218 GCF_000764305.2 Hyalella azteca | reverse complement strand
TCACTCACTCCTACCATCACTCACTCCTACCATCACTCACTCCTACCCTCACTCACTCCTACCCTCACTCACCCCCACCCTCACTCACTCCTACCCTCACTCTCTCCTACCCTCACTCACTCCTACCATCACTCACTCCTACCATCACTCACTCCAACCCTCACTCACTCCTACCATCACTCACTCCTACCCTCACTCACTCCTACCCTCACTCACCCCTGCCCTCACTCCTACCCTCACTCACCCCTACCCTCACCCCTACCCTCACTCCTACCCTCACTCACCCCTACCCTTGCATTGCTAGAACCAGGCCCTGAACAAATACACTCTGCCTGATAACAACACAACAATAACACAATATTTCACAAACAACACGATATAACAACACAATATATCTGCAATATCGCGCGATATAACCAGACAATGTTTCAACAATATTATAATATAACCACACAATACTTCAACAAAACACCATATAACCATACAATATTACAAAAACAAAACATTTTAATTACACAATATTTAAAAAATGATACAATATAACAACCGCAACACAATATGACAACAATGACACAATATAACAACAATAACACAATATAAAAAAAATACTTAAAAAAAACTTTTTAAAAAACCACGTTTTTCTTGTGGACTAAAAAGTAGAAAATAAATTATGGCTCGNAGGTACAGTCCCTGCACCACAGGTACAGTCCCTGCACCACAGGTACAGTCCCTGCACCACAGGTACAGTCCCTGCACCACAGGTACAGTCCCTGCACCACAGGTACAGTCCCTGCACCACAGGTACAGTCCCTGCACCACAGGTACAGTCCCTGCACCACAGGTACAGTCCCTGCACCACAGGTACAGTCCCTGCACCACAGGTACAGTCCCTGCACCACAGGTACAGTCCCTGCACCACAGGTACAGTCCCTGCACCACAGGTACAGTCCCTGCACCACAGCTGTCTCTTATACACATCTAGATGTGTATAAGAGACAGCGTATAAAACGATCCCTCCCCCGTCCCCCCCCTGGCCCCCACTTACGATCAGCGCAGAAATGCGGTCACCGCGAAATTATGACTTCCGAGAAATTCGCAGAATTCTGCGTTTTAGTTACGGGTTCGTAATTATGGGTTAATTATCGGCAGGTTCTCAATAATTATTGATAAACTTTATTTTTTTATGGGTTAATTATCGAGCAGGTTCTCAATAATATTCAATAATTTTATTTTTATAGGTTAATTATTGGGCAGGCTCTCAATAATATGTAATAATCTTTATTTCTATAGGTTAATTAGTTATCGGCAGGTTCTCAATAATACTTAATAATTTTATTTCTATGGGTTAATTATCGAGCTGGTTCTCAATAATATTTACTTATCTTTTTATTTATTATGGTCCTCTCGGTGACCCATAAATTTAATTTGATATTCAAATAATTAGTTTATAAACTATCTAATCAAGTAGGAACGGAACGCATAATTATTCTATTTAAATATGATATTGACAAATACTCCGTCCTCTGTAGCCATCACAGTTCATATGCACATTTATAAGCAATACAAGACAGCAAGATTATTGTCATTACATTGCAGCACAATAGTACAGTTCATCGGGCACATTCCCCACATTCTGTACCTCTTCTGGCAATTACAATGAAAAGCGCAGTCGTTTTTTTGAGTGGGGGGCGGGGGTGAGGGAACAATGGCGGCTCTAGGGATGACCGCTGCGCTACAATAGCGTCTTGTGTGGGCTGTGTGACCTGTGTGCGCTGTGTGTTTATTGTGTTTGTGCTGTGTGTTTATTGTGTTTGTGCTGTGAGCGCTGTGTGTTTATTGTGTGTAAGCTGTGTGCCACCTGTGTGTTTTGTTTGTGCTGTGTGAGCTATGTGGTCTTTGTGTTTACTTTGTGTGCTGTGTACGCTGTGTTTATAGCGTGTGCTTCGTGTTTATTGTGTGTTCTGTGTGCGCTGTGATAACGATATCCTTATCGGAGATGACCAGGGCATGTGTGAGTTACTGGGATCTCAGTTTGAATCAGTGTTCAGTAACCCCCGCTACTCAAGTACTCAAGGGAGGAGAATGAAATTGAAGTTCTCCAGGAGCAGCCAGGCGGTAGAGAGCTGGAGAACATCGAGTTTGGACCGGAAGACATGGAAATAAGTATCAAAGAATTGGCGACGTTTTCAGCACCAGGACCCGACGGAATTCCAGCAGTGCTGTTGAAGAAGTGTGTTGGAGCACTGAAGGCTCCGCTCACAATGCTCTGGAAAGCCTCGATAACAGAGGGAATTATCCCTGAGGGCCTCAAAGTGGGACTGATAACGCCAATCCACAAAGGAGGTCCGAGGGACAGACCCCAAAATTACAGACCTGTGACCTTGACCTCACATGTGATCAAGGTTTTTGAGAAGGTAGTGGTCAGGAGGCTTGTCCAGTATATGGAAGCGGCTGACATGTATAATAATGGACATTATAGTTTCCGGCGAAACCGCTCCTGTTTGTCACATTTATTGGAGCACCATCACCGTCTTATGGCCCTACTGGAGGAGGGAGCTGGCGTGGACGTGGTATACCTAGACTTTGCTGAAGCCTTTGACAAAGTTGACTATGGGTTGCTATTTAGAGAGCTGAGGCTTTTGGGGGTAGGCGAATCCTGTTAGGTTGAATCCATAACTTCCTTACAGATAGGGTACAAGCTGTCGCAATTGGAACCTCGAAATCGAGAGAAGCGAAGGTGGCAAGCGGAATGCTTCAGGGCTCGGTGTTTGGACCGATCCTCTACCTCATCTACATCGTCTACAGTTAGTCGGAACTTACCCACGCATCTACATCGTCATTTGCGGACGACACAAGAGTGCTGATGAAGATCACAGAGGACACAGCCTGCGAGAGGTTCCACGACGACTTGTCGACAATTTACGATTGGATCCTAGTGAACAACATGCAGTTCAACGGCACCAAGTTCGAGGTAATGAGATACAGAGTTGGCACAGAGACTGGGATGTCACATCGATACTTGGTATCGGATGGCACAGAAATTGAGGAGAAGCAACTTGTTCGAGATCTCGGAGTTTTGGATGAATATCAAAGCCACGTTCGGTAACCATATCCAGAAAATATTTGCGAAAGGCGAACAACACATGGAGTGGATCTGACAGACATTTTGAAAGAGAGAAGCAGCGCCATGATTACTCTCTTTAGTACCCTCGTGCTCCCAATCTTGAGTACTGCTGCCTGCTTTGGGCGCCGCTGAAGGCGGGTGCGGTGCGGAAACTAGAAGCAGTGCAGCGGACCTTCACGTACAGGATCAGCGATATGAGGGGCTGGAGCTGAACTACTGGGGTGGGTTGAAACACCTGGAACTGTACTCACTTAAGAGGAGAAGAGAGAAGTATATCTTACTCTACACTTGGAGGAAGATGATAACTGGACTGGCTCCCAACTTGGAATGTGAGACCTCCAAATTTTTGAGTAGTACAACGGAAGGAAGGGGAAACTGTGCAAGATTCCCCCATTCAATAACCGTGCCGCGGCCAGGGTATAGACTCTTCGTGAGGGATCACTGTCCGTGGTAGGACCGAGACTCTTTAATGCCTTGCCAAAGGTGCTAAGAGGAGGAGAGTTTACCCTTGCAACATTCAAGAGACAACTGGTAAGTTTCTGAAGAAGATCCCGGATTGTCCAGTTATGGGAAACGACCCTCAGCAAGTGACAAGCAACAGCATCTTGCATCAGCTGGCCCAAATGAGGGCAAATAGACGGAACACGTCCAACGTTACACCTCGGACCTGAGGGCGGAGTGACCTGCCTATCGACGACTCGGAGAAGGAGGACGACGAAGGCGGAGCATCAGCTTGACCATGGACTGAGAAGTCCTAAAATCATCATTATGTAACAA
Source organism: Hyalella azteca (assembly GCF_000764305.2). Classification (NCBI taxonomy): domain Eukaryota; kingdom Metazoa; phylum Arthropoda; class Malacostraca; order Amphipoda; family Hyalellidae; genus Hyalella; species Hyalella azteca. The sequence continues at coordinate 62,317 of NW_025946733.1, read as the reverse complement.
GGTGTGTGCTGTGTGAGCATTGTGCCCTGTGTATTTATTAGGTGTTTTGTGTGAGCTGTGTGCCCATTGTGTTTATTATGTGTGTGCTGTATGAGCTGTGTGCACTGTGTGTTTATTGTGTGGGTGCTGTGTGAGCTTTGCACCTTTTGCGTTTATTATGTGTGTGCTGTATGAGCTGTGTGCCCTGTGTGTTTATTGTATGGGTGCTGTGTGCCCTTTGTGTTTATTGTGTGTGTGCCTTTTTTGTTTATTGTGTGTGAACTGCGTGCGCTGTTTATACTGTGTGTGATGTGATCTTATGTATTTTCTTTTTTATGTTTCAGGGTTGGGTGAGCGATGAGTAAGGAATGGGTGAGGGATGGGTGAGCGATGAGTAAGGAATGGGTGAGGAATGGGTGAGGGATGAGTGAGCGATGAGTGATGGGTGAGGGATGGGAGAGGGACGGGTGAGGGATGGGTGAGAGATGGGTGAGGGATGGGTGAGGGACGGGTGAGGGACGGGTGAGGGATGGGTGAGAGATGGGTAATGAAGGGATGAATGATGAATAATTTGTAGACATAGACAAGCAATATACGAGTATACGGTGTATTATATATAATGTTGATATAGGCATGCAATATACGAGTATACTGTAAAGAGTAGACAGATATAAATATATGCATAATATGTTGACAATCCACAGAACTATGACCAAATGTAACTGAGCTGCCAGACAGGACTCTCTGTCAGTTCTGAGCTGTCAGACAGGACTCTGTCAATCATCTCGTGCTTCTGTCATCTGCTGCTGGCAAATGGAAATCATCGCGAACAATGGACGGAAACTGAAGAAAATCCGACACGCCTTCGACCGTTCATAACGTCGTGAGTAATCCCGTGAGTAATCCCGTGAGTAAACCCGTGAGTAAACCCGCGTGTAAACCCGTGAGTAAACCCGTGAGTAATCCCGTGAGTAAACCCGTGAGTAAACCCGTGAGTAAACCCGTGAGTAAACCCGTGAGTAAACCCGTGAGTAATCCCGTGAGTAAACCCGTGAGTAAACCCGTGAGTAAACCCGTGAGTAAACCCGTGAGTAATCCCGTGAGTAATCCCGTGAGTAATCCCGTGACTAACTCAATGTGATAATTCCAGTGAAAGTCTGAAATTCACAAATAAATTCCCACGTACATTCACACACACAGGTACAGTCCCTGCAACACAGGTACAGTCCCTGCACCACAGGTACAGTCCCTGCACCACAGGTACAGTCCCTGCACCACAGGTACAGTCCCTGCACCACAGGTACAGTCCCTGCA
>NW_025946733.1:55423-59565 GCF_000764305.2 Hyalella azteca | reverse complement strand
AGAGGGGGTGACTGAGGGAGAGGGGGGGGGTGACTGAGGGAGAGAGAGGGTGACTGAGGTAGAGAGAGGGTGACTGAGGGAGAGAGGGTGACTGAGGGAGAGAGGGGTGACTGAGGGAGAGAGGGGTGACTGAGGGAGAAGGGGATGAAAATGGGATATAATTGGAGGGGGTTGGCGTGCGACGCTTCAAACCTATCCGTTGTATCCGTGCTCCTTTATCCGAAAACACAAATATATCCTAAATCTTCGAACTTCTCATGGGCCTGAAACTTTTATCCCGAAGTTGCTCTCCATCCGCAATAAGTTCTTGGCAAAGCCTGGCCTCGACGACATATTCCATTAAAAAAAGAACAAAATAATAAATATTATTCACAAATAATCTAAATAAATAACTCATAACTCTTATTATTCATGACAAAGTCACTTCCGGCGCGGCGCAAACTAGCGCCGTTACACGCAAATTAATACGCGGGGTGGGGGGTGGTCTGACATTTTAGTTCCTCCCCCCCACATTTCAAACCCTCTTCCCCCACTCTTCCATCACTCTCGTATTTCCTCCCTCCCCCCTCCTCCTGTCTCTTNCGCAAGTTTGTGAGGCTTGTTAGTTCCGTTGTCACTTTTTGTGACCACTTGGCAGCAGTTGCTGAGAAAAGCAGTCAACAGATGGATTGGATGTGGCAGACATTCCGAAACAGAGAAACGGCGTCAATGATTACACTTTTCAGAGCCCTTGCTATCCCCATTCTGGAGTACTGCTGCCAGCTTTGGGCGCTGCTCAAGGCAAGCGCGGTGCGGAAACTGAATGCAGTTCATTGGATCTCCAAGGTCAGGATCAGCGGTATGAATGAGCTGGACTATTGGAACAGGTTGCAGGACTACTGGGACAGGTTAGTGCACCTGGTACTGTACTCATTGGAGAAGAGCGAGATATATTAACTGTACCTTTGGAAGTGATGAACGGACTGGCTCCAAAGTTTAAAAGTTAAACTTTCAGGACAGTGACATCACAACGAAAGTAGGGAGTGACTTTGCAGGATTCCACCATTAAACAACCCGGCTGCAGTCAGAGTTCAGACTCTTCGCGAGAGATTGCGTTCCGTGGCTGGACCGAAGCTGTTCAATGCCTTGCCGAAGGAGCTGAAAGGAGTGGACTTCTCCCCTGAGACTTACATGAGACGATTGGATTCGTTTTTGAGCAAGATCCCGAATTTTTCGGTTGTCTTACCAACCTCAGCAAGTAGCAAGCAACAGCATCCTATATCAGCTGGCCCAGATGAGAGCAGACCGTCGACGGTTTGAAGACGGTGGCCGACGAAGTCGGCGCATCAGCGTGACCGTGGCTGTCTCTTATACACATCTAGATGTGTATAAGAGACAGGTTAAGGGGGTGAATGGTGGGGTGAATGAGGAATGAGGGGGGGGGGTAACTTATATGGGAGGGAACTGGGAAAAAAGATAGGGCGCGTCAATGGAGTTTGGTGGGAGTGGGCATAAAAAAAATTGAAAGGGTAGGTGTTTTTTCTTATTTTAGTAAAAAGTTACAATATATATATTTTTTATTCATTTTTTCCTATCGCATTTTTATTATTATTCTCTTTCTGTATTCTAATTATTTCATTCTATTTCTTATTCTCAAACTCTTAGTGGCAACATTCATGTTAGAACCATTCATTCCCCGCTACATCTCCTAGATCAATCATTATCTCGGATTCATTTTATATAATAAACTTTGCAATATCAATTAAGCGTTATCATGACTTCGTTAAAATATAATTTACATTCATTTATTTTGCTTCCTATTTCGTCCATTTATGCCTCGCAATTCAGCAACAAAATGATGAATGATGTAATGTATGATAGAGTGTTTGGAGAAATTCAACGGGTGAAAATTTCGACATCTGCATTCAACATTCACAATCGTAAGAAGCCATCTTCATAATGTAATCAATGTTTAAAGTAATAACGGTTTAAATATTGTTGATTAATAACCATAACATTCATTACTTTGATGGTCAAGGTACTGAGGCTGAATACTTTGTGCCGTTATTTTCAGACCCTCCATGTGAGCGTCAGACCCTTCCACCCCTCCTTCACAACCCCCCTCCCACCCCCCGCGGGGGAGCGCACCTGCCTGTTATTTTCGTCTGTTTTTCCTCATGTGTGCAGGCGGTTCTGTTGCTCAGTTGCAGTTATTGACTGTTTTTGTTATTGCTTGTTTTCCAGTTGCCGGTTATTGCTTCTTTGCTGTTATTTTTGCCGCAGTTTATGTTAATTGCAGCTGTCGTCGCTGGGGGGAACTTTTAATTGCGATGCAGCGACGCAGGTTCCTCTTTCTTTTATTAGGCGAAATAAAAAAACGATTATAAGGGAGGAAACGATTCCCCAGCCTTCCCCCCATCTCCCTACTTACATATTTCTCTGCCCCCTCTTACATATTTCTCCCCCCTAACCCCCCCCCCCTCACCCCCAGACTCTCACGGGCGCTTCCCAAAATTGGCATTTGGCCGTCGTCATGGCAACCAAACTCAAAACAAATATGAACATCGACCGCACCCCCATACTCTTCCCCCCTCTCCTCCCCCCTTCCCCTCTCACTCCCTCTAATTCTCCCTCGTATTTTATTTGAAGTTAAAGTAGCGTGAGCGGCAAAGAAAAAATACACGAAGCGCGTGGTGTGTTGATACGCGCCGTGTGGTGTGTTGATACGCGCCGTGTGATGTGTTGATACGCGCCGTGTGATGTGTTGATACGCGCCGTGTGGTGTGTTGATACGCGCCGTGTGATGTGTTGATACGCGCCGTGTGATGTGTTGATACGCGCCGTGTGATGTGTTGATACGCGCCGTGTGATGTGTTGATACGCGCCGTGTGATGTGTTGATACGCGCCGTGTGATGTGTTGATACGCGCCGTGTGATGTGTTGATACGCGCCGTGTGATGTGTTGATACGCGCCGTGTGATGTGTTGATACGCGCCGTGTGATGTGTTGATACGCGCCGTGTGATGTGTTGATACGCGCCGTGTGATGTGTTGATACGCGCCGTGTGATGTGTTGATACGCGCCGTGTGATGTGTTGATACGCGCCGTGTGATGTGTTGATACGCGCCGTGTGATGTGTTGATACGCGCCGTGTGATGTGTTGATACGCGCCGTGTGATGTGTTGATACGCGCCGTGTGATGTGTTGATACGCGCCGTGTGATGTGTTGATACGCGCCGTGTGATGTGTTGATACGCGCCGTGTGATGTGTTGATACGCGCCGTGTGATGTGTTGATACGCGCCGTGTGATGTGTTGATACGCGCCGTGTGATGTGTTGATACGCGCCGTGTGATGTGTTGATACGCGCCGTGTGATGTGTTGATACGCGCCGTGTGATGNTCTTTTCTGGGGGGGTGGAGGGGAGGGCAAGGAGGAGGGGGAGGGAGAGAGGCAAGGAGGAGGGGGAGGGATGGAGGAAAGAGATGGTGTAGGGAGAGGGAGAGGAGGAGAGCCGGGAGAAATAAAGGGGAAAAGAGGGGAAACGGGGAGACATAGAGAGAATAAAGGTAGAAGGAATGAAGTGTGGTGAGAAATTTGATGAAGATGGAGTGAAGGCATGCAAGTTCCCCCTCTCAGGCGCCCCTCCTTTCATACCTCATCTCGAAAGTGAGTGAGAAAAATGCCAGCGAAAAAGGAAATGTAAATATGAAATGAAGTGAATAACAATAAAAATGAATACCTAAAAGAATGCAGAGAGAAAATTTACAAAGGGAAATAAAATTTAGAAAATGAAGAAACATGAAAGAAATAAATACTATAGACAAGAGGAGTTATATGACAGAATGATTTAGATGATAGAAATGAAGGAGAGGGATGACGTGGATGTAGGGAATAATGTAGGGAGTGATAATATCGAAGAATGGCGGAAAAAACTGATGTAAAAATGATGAAGGAAGCCTGACAAGTGACGCGTTCACGCGGCGCAGGAGAGGCGCGTTCAAGTGGCGCGCTCTATGCTGATGATGGTCTTTGGGGAGGCTGATGATGGTCAAGGTCCTGAGGCTGATGATGGTCAAGGTCCTGAGGCTGATGATGGTCAAGGTCCTGAGGCTGATGATGGTCAAGGTCCTGAGGCTGATGATGGTCAAGGTCCTGAGGCTG
>NW_025946733.1:51353-54469 GCF_000764305.2 Hyalella azteca | reverse complement strand
ACCACAACGTCACTCGACTGAGTGCCTGTCTCTTATACACATCTAGATGTGTATAAGAGACAGGTTCTATTCTCGATTGACTGAGTTCTTGACTGAGTTCTTGACTGAGTTCTTGACTGAGTTCTTGACTGAGTTCTATTCTCGCTTGACTGAGTACTTGACTGAGTTCTTGACTGAGTTCTTGACTGAGTTCTTGACTGAGTTCTATTCTCGATTGACTGAGTTCTTGACTGAGTTCTTGACTGAGTTCTTGACTGAGTTCTTGACTGAGTTCTATTCTCGATTGACTGAGTACTTGACTGAGTTCTTGACTGAGTTCTATTCTCGATTGACTGAGTACTTGACTGAGTTCTTGACTGAGTTCTTGACTGAGTTCTATGCTCGCTTGACTAGTTCTCAAATGAGTTCGTGGCTGGGTTAACTGGATTTTTTACTCCAAGTTCTATGCTTTCTTGACTGAGTTCTGTGCTCTCTTGCTTATAGCCAGGCTGACTGAGTCTTTTGCTTTTTTGACTGAAGTTCTCGACTGAGTTCTCTGGTCGCAGGACAGAGCGCTTGATTGATTGTTTCTTTCTCTTGACCGAACTCTTTGCTCCTCGACTGAGTTCTTCTCAGTCCTAACTAAGTTTTCAGCTTAGACGAATTAAGGTTTTGTTTATGGGGAGAATTATTGATCATACTTTGTAGGATATTTTTAATAGCTTAAATTACGTAGGCTATTAAGTAGGATTTTATGTAGGATATTAAGTAGGATATAATTATAGACAGAGCTGGGCAGCGCCACTTGGAAATGTAGCGGCGCTACCGCTACATGCTCTAAATGTAGCGGGCGCTACCGCTAGCGCTACACCCACTAGATTGTAACGGGCGCTACCGCTACCGCTACAGTAAAATGTAGCGCCGCTACATTAGCCGCTACAATGGCCAAAGTTATTGGAAATCTCTAAATATTTATTGTTCTGCTATTGTGATTTACTCATTAACATTTAATGATAATAAAACATTTTTAAAACATATAAATGCAACTTTATTGCAATTAACCTAACCGAATTAGTATGGGTTACCCCAGGGTTAGATACAGTAAATAAAAGTTACAGTTATTTTTATGTTTTACCTTCCCTACATGGATGTGAACTTTAATCTACNTACGGTGATCGTAAGTTGCGCAGTAATCGTAAGTTGTGCGGCGATCGTAAGTTGTACAGTGATCGTAAGTTGTACGGTGATCGTAAGTTGCGCAGTAATCGTAAGTTGTGCGGCGATCGTAAGTTGTACAGTGATCGTAAGTTGTACGGTGATCGTAAGTTGCGCAGTAATCGTAAGTTGTGCGGCGATCGTAAGTTGTACAGTGATCGTAAGTTGTACGGTGATCGTAAGTTGCGCAGTAATCGTAAGTTGTGCGGCGATCGTAAGTTGTACAGTGATCGTAAGTTGTACGGTGATCGTAAGGTCGCTCATAACCTAACACTCAAAATTTACACTCCTCAATCACCCAACTCCTCCCCCAATTGCTCCACCCTCCCCACTAAGATTATATGGGGGCAGTGGGAAAAGTTAATATTCCCCCGCTGACTTCTGCATTAACATCGCCGACATCAAAGGGTTTTTATAAATGCACGTTGGCTCTTAACATCTCCCGCATCAAATGTTCTGGCTAAAAAATGAGTACTTATTAATATAAGACCAATGAATATATCATTTTTTAACAAGAAAAAATGCAACGCCTGCTTCTTAAATTAAATCTTACAACGCTAGCATCTGAAAGTAACGTGCAACGCCCTCATCAGAATGAAAACCGTGCAACGCCTCCATGTGAATGAAACCCGTGCAACTCCCGAATTAGAGAGTAACACCTGCAACACCCGCATCTGATGACAATAAAAATTAAAAAGCAGGCACCTGATAACAACAAGCGCAGCGTTGGCACCCTGATAACTTTAGGAGTCTCAAATTTTAATGTTTTTCTCATGGCATGCGTCCAACACAGTTTTTATCTTTCATTGCTGCCCACATCGTGCTATAGTTTTCATAATTTATCATTACCTTTGAAAAGCAAATTTGAAATTTCAATGATGTTTTGTAATATCTATGTCGACGTTTGTATATAGCAATTGGTAATTGTGTCCACTTCGTGGTGAATGCATTAATGAATGTTTGACTGGAGAAAGAGTCGAATTTTTTTATTCATAAAATTTGTTCCAAGTTGAATACAAGTAACAATTATTTTCCTAATTGAGGAATCAAATATCTCATGTTTTTAAAATTCCAGCTTTTGCGGAATAGCCTGACTGTTTGAACTTGGCGAATTGCAGATTATGTTTTTTTTTTTTTTGAGGCTGGAAGTCCTAAAACGGTGGTTTAAAGGTGAGCTCCTTAGCTCGTACTTCTACAAAATTATAACATTATGTAATATTATCAGGTATTCAGGTTAGTATAATAAATAAACTTTTTCAATAAATAAATAAGATCTGTACAATATTTGAAATTCTAAGCACCAAATTCATTATACCAATATCACCATTGCATCATAGCATAGGCCTAGCCCTATATTATAATGATATGACATCATCATGATCATGACATGTTACAGAATTCAGACTTACAGGGCTACAGTTACAACTTACAAACTTACACTTTTGGCTTCCAATTTCTAATAATGGAATAGGTATTGGGCTGAAGTTTCTTTCCTAAGATTGCTCATCAGTGTAAAAATGACTGTTTTTTTAATTTATATGATGGTTTAAAAAATCATCGGTAAAAGTAGGCTCAATAGGCTGTTTTTCTTCTTCTTATATAAAAAAATTAGGTAGGGTAATGTGGAATTCTAATTTTGAAGGTTCATATATTATTTTGATCCACAAAGACCACTTTTTCTACACAACATCCACTGTGCAGCATAGTGGCAAAGCAGAGAGTTTTGTAGACTCTCCCTTAAGTTCATTTTTGAGTCCTATAAGTAGACCAGTAAAGTATCCTGGATACCAGTATTATCATGCTTAAGAAATTGGTTTAAATCTTGAGTAAATGAGGAAATTAAAAATGAACTGATTCTAAAAAAGCTCTGGTTTGCCACTATGCTGTGAGTGAGCGGACTATCAGATTCCCCATTTCCCCTT
>NW_025946733.1:39807-50912 GCF_000764305.2 Hyalella azteca | reverse complement strand
ACACGTGCTGAACTTACAGTAGAGACAAATTTTATTGTTGCCGTTTGACTGTTTAAGGGTAAAATTAGAGATTTGGGGTAACACGTGCATAAACTTTGTAAATAAATTCGCATTCGCACCTCGTAAATGGCTTTTCATGGCCGAGATATGGAATTCATGGCTCGGTGAAATAGAATCACGGCTCGTAGAAATGGAATCACGGCTGGCAAATCCATAAAACCACGGCTTGAGAAATTCAGTCGCGGCTCGCCAAGTAGATATATTCCATACTAGCGCATTATCGGCAAAATTTTCGCCTTCAGAAGATCTTGCCGACACATTTAGATTTAAATTCTTGCATTTAATATATTTCTCAGTCTTCAGCCAACTATTTAGAAAAAAAGTAAGGTTTCCGGTACGTTGGATGGATTACGATGCAGCGAAGCTTGTCCGGAAATCAGTTGCGATGAGTTCCCGCAAAAAATGTAAACAACGCTTTTTCGATTGCATAGTTTCGGTCACATTAGAGCGGTCAGACTGCTTTATTACATGTTCAGTTGACACTTGCTGTACAATCGGACTGTTTTTAGGGTAAAATTAGTTATTTGGGGTAACACGTCACTTACACGTGCATGCAACCTTGTAATAAGTTCGTGGCTTGTAAATAGTTTGTCATTACTCAGCATAAATGACTTTTCATTAAAAATTACCCGGCGACGCATCTTTAAAATGGCCGGCGACGCTTTGGGCTTAAAAATCCATATATTGGCGACGCTGCATCCACCCTCTGCATAGTGGCACAACATCATTATTTGAGGCAAAAAATGAACTTCCTAAAGGCTTCAAACACGTACGCCAACTTGCTCAGTTTCTATATAGTACCTAATCACTTGAAAGTTGTAAGCCTGCACCTATCACTCAACAATTAAAATTAGACTTATAAAATGTATTAGTTAGTTGAAAATTTGCCTCTTAAGTTGACCGCAATGAACTAAACTTCATTAAGTAATTATAACTACGCTGCAAAGCAGAGTTTTCCATCATGCACACTAAACACGTAATTCAGAGTTCAGACAAGCAGAACTACATATCACGTTGGCAGATTGGCTAACATGCTACTGAATTAAATAGGTACCTAGCTTCTTTCCTGCTCCCGGTGCATAATCTAGCGGGATGATGATGATGATCACCACAACGTCACTCGACTGAGTGCCGCCCAGGCCCACCCCCCTCCGGAGCGCCGAGCCGGTCTTGCCACACTCTGATCAGTTGGGACACTTCCACTGGCTTATTCCATAGATCTTCAGGCTGCAGACTGGTTGGAATTTCAGCACACCCAAACAGATGTTGTGTGTTGTGGGTGTGGTTTTGACACAGAGGGCATGATGGTGTTGGGTAATTAGCCTCATCAATCTTATTGAGGTATTCTCTAAGCATTGGGCATTTCCCCGCCCTTAACTGCGCCAATGTACGCCTCATGCCTCGGTCCAAAGTCCTCTCTATTTCGTTTACTTTAGGTGCAGGTGCATTTAGAATCTTGTTGGGTATTCTCTACTCTAGGTATCTCTTGACTGCGGTGGTATGCAATGTCTTCATGTTTCTATTCACCTCCACGCTGCTATCACTGTTGTTGTTGTTGCAGTCATACATTTATATGCTATACTCGCTGTTGTATATGGTCTTTTTCATGAGTCTGATTAGCTCTTGGTTCATCAGACTTCTCAGTGGGTGTTCTTCCAGTTTGCTCTTCTCCCTCAGTTGCGAGGCCGTCATCTGCACATGGTTCTTCAGAGGCAGGACAGATGTTTCGTCGTGAAGATGTTGTGCGTTGGTGTCGCGCGTGTGTCCTGTGGCAATTCTCAGGGCAGAGTTCTGAACAGTTTGTATTTTCTGCCAGCCACTTTCCGATGTTATGGGACCCCATATACTACTTCCATACTCCAGAACTGGATGTATCAGCGCCTTGTAGGTTTGCACAATAGTCTCCGTGTCCTTTCAACCGTCAGCTCCAGATAGGGCTTTTAATATGTTCATGTTTTTCTTCGCTTTCCTCGCAGTGCTTCTTACATGTTCAGAGTAGGTCATCTTTGGATCAAAAGTCACTCCCAAGATTCTCGGATGTTTTTCCATTCCCAACGTTGTTCCTCTTACATTGAGCTCCAGGTTGACACTGTACTGCTTGGGATCCAGTGTTAATAGTGTGACTTGAGTTTTCTGTGTTGAGCAACAGGTGGTTGTTCTAGCAGGATGATCAATGCGGACGGTAACTGAGTCCAACTAATTGTATACGTAGTGCAAGAGAATGTAATAATTAGGTATGTTGTTTCTGATCAAATGAATGAAAACTTTTTCTGTTTCTGATCTAACGAACAAAAACTTCTGATCAAACAAACGAAAACTTCTGATCAAACAAATGAAAACTTCTGATCAAAGGAACAAAAAAAAACTTTTTGAAGATAATTTTGAAATCGTAACGTCTATTGAATTCTAATATGGATCGTTAATTTTAACATCATATTTCCAAAAATCAAGTATTGCATTTCTTTTAATTGAAAAACATTCTTTTACATCAAAAACAACTAATTTTTTCTTACAGCTCCTCACGAATGACGAATGAATGCTCCTCATATTGACAAATGACGATCTTACTCTTATAGCTGAAAATTTTAAATTGAACAATTTTGTCATTTCAAAGACCCCATTGATTACAGAACTTTAGTTTTTGGAAGTGTATTCAAGAAAAGTTTCAGAAATAGTAGGAACATTTCCATTATTATTCTGAAATAGAAGCGTCATTTCCGTTCTTAATATAAACAGGATTAATAAAATACCTATCAAATCCATCCAATGTCATTCAATTTGTGATGTATGAACAAAAGTTTTACTTTGATTCCTATGATGCTCATTTTTACCGGTTGAAGCTGTAGAATTAAATTTTACTAAGACAAATTTTATTATTTAATACACTAGATAGTACATGCTGTAGAATTAAATTCTATTAGAAAAATGTTGAATTGAAAATCTGATTATATTTTTTAAATTAAAAATTAATTTTTAATAAATTAAATTGTATTATTAATGCACTATATGACAGGTGCTCTATGTTTTATATAATGAAATAGTTTCCCATGTTAAACAACGAAAATTTTCTATAAGACACAAAACGTTCGAAAACGCGGGATGGCAGACGAAATCATTCAGAATTTGAAGTAAATTTATTAATATAAATTCAACATAATAGGGCAAAAAATAGAAAAAATTCAAATCTGGAATGTATAAATGGGTTTTTATGATTAAAAAAAACTTTCAATCATTTAAATCTCAGAATGGAATGTGAATCAAATCTATTTATTGTGAAATCAAACTAGACACAGCCAAAACATAAGTGTGTGACACCGTCTTGTAATACATAAACATAGAAAACACAATGTGAACATACGCAGTGAAAGAGTAGCAGTTTATCTCATAATTTTGTGTGGTATCGAAAACTTTGTTGGTGTTGTCCAATCGTGAGAATTTTTTATGAAGCTGGATGTGTTTTTTTTTATTTTAGAACGTATTCATTGCAAAAATGTGTCCGCTAGCCTACAGATAAACGACTAGTTAACTTGATTAGTCGTTGGCAACACAGGATTGGATTTCAAACCACGTGTGATTTCAGAAGCACGGCAGTTTCTAATGAGCTCAGTTTATCAATCTTCATTGCAGTGGAAGGTGGTGTAACGCGGTAGTAGGGTAGGTATTTCAATACGTTTTCTTATATTGACATGAGAATATATTACCTATACAGAATTCCACACTGGGGTAAACACACCATATTCTGGCACCTTAAGGATGTAGCAAGAAATAAATGGCTATAGTAAATGGATCACCATATGCGCAACTTGAGTTCTGATTGGTTTACGCCACTCTCAAAACACCCACTACGCGTGGCGCCAGCAATGATGAAACTTCACAAACTGTTGCCATATTTATTTGAAAGCCTTTAGAATTCAAATCTACAAAATTGCTGATCTCTGACACTGTGTGTGAGTGTGACTAAATGCAGCATATTGTAAGAGTAATTCCGACAGCGCTTCAAAAATCAAAATCGTAATTCATAATTCCGACACCATGTGTGAGCTGTTTTGGAATGTGACACCCTGTGTCATGGCTGTGTGTCGTTATTCCGACACCGTGTTGGAATTAGTTTTTATGTGTCTGAAACTGTCTCTTAAATCAATCATCTATCAATTTATTTACCACTTAAATCAGCAAATACAAGTATACCATAAAATGGTGAAACTTGGAGTCTTGGACTACTATTTTTTAAATGATGCCATTTTTTTACTAGCTAAATTAAACTTGAACTGAAACATGCAAAATACAAGTCTATACTCTAGGTTTACTTACTGTAAATTGCTGGCTCCTGCCTTTCATAGTTTTTATGTAATTTAAAAATAAGTGATGGTCTTTGTTACCCCAGCTCCTTGGGTACCTATCTTAGACTGGGTGGTAAAATCAATTATATTTTTTGGTAATATAACTCCTAATAACTCCAGGTTATGGTGCATTGTAGTAGAACTCTTCTAGTTATATATGCAAATGACAAATTCAAGGAAAGTGTCATAGTTTGCAAATGGGGATGCTGCCCCTGAATGGGGGAACTTAGACCACCTAATGTCAGCCGTGAAGGGGTAATATTGACCGGCTTGGTAATTAAGTTGAAATTACCATATATAAGACTGTAGAGTCTGAAACATAAAGAAAAAACATTAATAAGTGTATCAAACATGAAATATGTCATATATTGGTACCTATATGGTAATTTTAAATTAATTTCCAAGCCAGTCTATGTTACCCCGTCAGGGCTGACATTAGGTGGTCTAAGTTCCCCCATTCTTGGGCAGCGCCCCCCATTTGCAAACTATGACACTTTCTTCAAATTTGTCATTTGCATATCATATGTAACTAGAAGAGTTCTACTACAATGCATCAAAACCTGGAGTTATTTTACCAAAAAAATATAAAATTGGAGGGGGTTCTATGACAGGCTTTAAATAATGGCTATTTTTCATGGGTCACATTTTTCATTTTTTAACCTATTAGTTATGCATACCTTTTTTTTATCTTTCTATTGTGTTACATAGCCTCTGTATTAGGCATTTAATGACCATTGACAAATTTTTTTTATGTCAAATAGGTAGTTTTTGAGTTTTGGGGGTTTTTGTTAGAAAAACTATAAGTGGTCCAAGTTACCCCGGGAGTCTAAGTTATCCCATTTTAAGGTACTTAAAGGATTCCTAATATATTCACAGACTTTTTTAAAAGTCTCAAACCATAATATTCTTTCTACACAAACAGTTTATCACTATTTAGTAAAAAAGGTCAACTATCAAATTTTATACATGTTTTGATGTTCTCACTAGTTGACTTGGACTTTCGCTCTGCAGATTTTAATATTTTCCCGCTAGACCTACCGTCAACCGAGGCTACTCGGGACAGTTTTGAGCGTTTTTTTGTTAATAACTGTTAATAACTTCTTACGATGAAACATTTCATAAACAAGTTTAGGCTCATTTTATAGCTCTTTGCGAGGGCTATCGAATGGCATTGTCAAAAAAAATCCATATGCTATTCCTAAGGTGCCAAAAGCAAAAAAAAGTGTCCCGAGTCGACGGGGCTATTCAGGACACTTGCAATGAAACTACATTTTAAAATATTTGAAGCATGCAGAGTGTACTCATCCATTACTAACAGTACTCTGAAGTTCTCCTCTTCCATTGTAGATGATGTAGAGGTAGAATAAATGACATTTTCAGTGATTTTTACTTGTTTTTTATTTATTGATGATATTACCATAAACATTAATTACCATCAACTGGGGTGACTTTGGCTGCTTATTTTATTTTGTTTTGCAAACAAAAAGGGGGTCGTAAATGCCGGGGTCATAAACGCCAGGGTCGTAAACAAGGTCATAAACGCCAGAGTGACTTTGGCCATCCTTTATGACCCCACTTTTGTTTGCAAAACAAAATAAAAAATGGGGCCCAAGTCACCCCAGTTGACAGTACTGTATTATTGATGTGATATTAGGGTATCCATGAACATGCCATTGAGCATTTACAACAACCTTGTCCACTGCAAGCTTCATATCAGCAGCCTTATAGCATTATTTCTGTATCTGTAAGCTCACAGGACGGCTTGTAATTTCAGACCATTTTAATTCGGTTGAGCGAATTTACTATAAAAAATATAACTCGGTACTCACTGCAGTGAGTGACAGAGAGCGCATTTTCTCGTGGACGAAAACTTGAGGTCACAGACAAACGGACAGACGGACGGACAGACAGACAGACGGACATGGCAAGCACAATAGTGCTCATTTATGCGCCATGCGCTTGTTTATGCGCCATTTTAATTGGGTTAAGTGAATTTACTATAAAAAAAAGATTGTGAAAAATATACCTGAAACAGAAAGGAATGTTTTAGTGACAACCATCATATATTTTGGAGAAATAAATCATAGTTTAGGTCAATTACTTTTCATTCTATGATGCCCGGTGGCCGGTGCACAATTATATATATAGCATTCTATGTACAATTTTGTGACGACCGATGATGCACTAATTTTTCGATAAGTGAAATTTTTTCGCCAAGCGAGGTAAATGTAATCAATATTCTTTGTTTTTAATCCATTTTTTTCTTAACTGGACCCTTTGCTTACTGAGGTTCTACTGTAAATGCGTTTTTGGGGGTTGTCCCGAATAGCCCCGGGGGGGTGTCCCGAGTAGCCCCACCGTGTGGAAATGGCCGCTATTTTTTTTTTGAATGAGATATAACAATTCCGTCAATTACATTTTCAAGCCAACACCTGGGTGCATCTTTTATGTAAGTAAAATTTTTTAATATGGCAAATATTTTTTTTGGCTACAGACCTTAGCAGAAGTAACTTTTCAAAATAGCATTTTTCACCATTTTTTTCAAGAATTTTTCAAAACTAGTAAATGTAGTATTTTTCGACTTCCTTCATACTACATAGATAGGAAAAATGTTGAAGTTTATGCCATTATATTTCGTTTTGCAATATACTAATTAGTTTTGCTACTATAACAGTTTTACGCCGTGTCGGAGGACTGTCCCAAGTAGCCGTGCCCGTCCCGAGTAGCCCCGGTTGATGGTACCATTAACCAGGGCTACTCGGGACGGGCTGGGTAACTTGGGACAGTCCTCTGACTCGACGTAAAACTGTTTTAGTAGCAAAACTAATTGGAATATTGCAAAACTAAATATAGTGGCATAAAAGTCAACATTTTTCCTATCTGTGTAGTATAAAGGAAGTTCAAAAATACTACATTTACTAGCTTTGAAAAGTTACTTCTGCTAAGGTCTGTAGTAAAAAAATATTTGCTGTATTAAAAAATTTTACTTAGAAAAAAGTGGCAGACAAGTGTCAGCATGAAAACTTCATTTGCGGAATTTACATACCTCAATAAAAAAAATGGCGGCCATTTCCGTACGGCGGAGCTACTAGGGACACCCCCGGGGCTATTTGGGACACCCCCAAAAACGCATTCACTGTAGAACCTCAGTTAGCAAAGGCTCTAGTTAAGAAAACAATTGATTAAAAACAAAGAATATTGATTACATTTACCTTGCTCAGCAAAAAAATTTCACTTGTCAAAAAATTAGTGCATCGTCGGTCATCACAAGATTATGCATAGAATTTCATATATAGAATTGTGCACCAGGCATCATAGAATGAAAAGTAATTGACCTAAACTATGATTTATTTCTCCAAAACATATGATTGTTTTCACCAAAACATTTCTTTCTGTTTCAGGTATGTTTTTCACTATCTTTTTTTTATAGTAAATTCACTTAACCCCATAAAATGGTGTGAAATTACAAGCTGTCGTGTAAGCTTACAGATACAGAAAAAATGCTATAAGGATGCTGATATGAAGCTTGCAGTGGACAAGGTACCAGTTAAAATGCTCAATGGCCTGTTCATGGATATGGTAATATTGCATCAATAATACGGTAATTAATGTGTATGGTAATATCATATCAATAAAGGAAAAACAAGTAAAAATCATGGAAAAAGTCATTTATTCTACCTCTACATCATCTACAATGAAAGAGGAGGACTTCAGAGTACGGTTAGTAATGGATGAGTACACTCTGCATGCTTCAAATGTTTTAAAATTAAGTTTTATTCCAAGTGTCCCGAGTAGCCCCATTCGACGGGGCTACTGGCGACACTCTTTTTTTGTTTCTGGCACCTTACAAATAGCATATGGAATTTTTTTGGAGAAGCCATGCGATAGCCCGTGCAAAGAGCTTTGAAATGAGCCTAAACTTGTTTATGAAATGTTTCATGGTAAGAAGTTATGAATGAAAATTGTTTAAAATCGTCCTGAGTAGCCCCGGTTGATGGTACACTGAATTGCGTATTTTCTCACAATTTATATATTTGTCTGTGGCTGAATATTGGCCTGTGTGTCTGTGGTAGAGTGTGAAAAGATATATGGAGGAAGTGTGTCTTATCTTAATCTTAGGAGGATGTCAAGAGCTGAATCTTAAGAGGTGGAGAGGGGAGCAGAAGGCTAGTTGATCAAGTTTGTATGTTTGGTCCTATTTTTTAAAAATGTATGCTGATGCTTTTTTAAATTTAATTTATTTAATTTCCTAAATTACGTATAATTGTGAACACATTGTTGCTTGAATGTTTTAGTTCCCAGGGAAAATGCAATTTTTTTATTTGGTTCTGGTTTTTGAGTAAATGAATGCGCAATGCATGGATGACTGCTATTAAGGTCTGACTGTAGGTCTACATGATCCCAATTCCAGGTGATCTTTAGAGGTATCAGGATGTTATAGGAAATAAGTATAAACATATGTATATTATTGAGGTTATTTGCTATCTCAAGAATTTTAGGCTTCAATTTCTACAACATTGAATTGATGATTTGTCAAGTTTTGCTTTATTTTTATCTTTAAGATGGGTAATTTGATTTAGTACCTTTCAAATATTTATATCTAATTTTATTTCTCTTTCAGGTATTGTGGAACAAACATCACATAATGGAGGTTTCCCAAACTCCTGAAGAGAAGGACAACTACTCCTTAGCGCTGCACTTGTTCCCGAGGCACCCACGGCTTGCCCCCATCTCTCCTGTGAGACTCACATGCTTCAATGAACAGGGCAAGGAAATCAAACCCAAGACTCCAGTCAGGGATGGCTTCTTTAGGAGGTTTGGTAAGTGGGCAACATCTATGCTTGGTACTCAAGAAACAAATAATAATTGTGAAGAAGATGGAATGCAAAATGACCGCCAAAAAGGCAGCTCAAGTGGATCACAAAATACAACTTTTATACCATGCAAAAATTTTTACCAAAACTCTTCTCCTACTGTGCCTAAAAGAAGCTGTGCAGAGTATCCTCATAAAGTGCGGACCAAAACCCTGGTCAAATCTATTGCCCCCAGAAAAAGTTTGAAGTTAGTGAAGCTCCCTGAAAAAGAAATGCGTGAGCACATAAAGAAAAATTCACCCACAAAGTTGAAAGATTGTGATGATCACAACAGAGGGGCAAAATTGAAAGCGTGGTGCAGGTCCACAATGAGAAACTCACTGTGTGGAATTTCATGCAAAAGTAAAATGCAGAAAAAGAATGCTAGCAAGTTTGTGAAAAAATCCCCCGTGAAGTTGGAGGAGCTGGAGAGAAGTCTCCTCTCATGGGGAAAGTTTGATGGATCATTTGTGATCGGCCCTCAAGTGTTCTATGGGGGACTGGGCCGGAAAGATAAAGAAAATGAAACTGGGTCATCAGTCCTTCCAGTTCGTAAATCAAAAAGAAAAACTGCCCGACGGGTTCAGTTTGAACAAAAGTTGGACATTTTTAATAAAATAAAGAACAAGTGTCAAGAAGGAATAAAGGTAAGTAAATGTAATACCGTACCTATATAAGTACCTAATAATAGAAGAATTTAAATGCTACATTATAATATGCTGGGGAAACGGCATTTGCTTTGCTCCTGTTGAATGTTAGGTGGTACTAGGTAATGGTCTGATTTGTGGCTAACTTCAATGCCTAACATCATGAGATTTTTTGTTCATTTGGGAGAATTTTTAAGAGAGAATTTTAACTAGATTTGGATGAAACTCTTCAACATCCTCAGCAAATTGAGTTATTAAAACATATTAGCAATTGAGGGTAAATGCATGGAACTTTCTTTGTGTTACCAATGATGTACCGCCTTTATTTCCTTCCTGCAAATTTATTCTGCTTGTTCACTTGTGTGTCCAACACATTGCTATATTTGTTGTAGTGTATACCTTAAATCTTACTAATTTTACACTCGTTTTAACATCACCCAAAAGATTATCCATCTTTATGCAGATTATATATAAAATAAGTTTGCGTATGAGGCAGAATATTGACTATGCCTTTATTGCAGATGGTGGAGTTGCCAGGGAAGGGACGTGGCGTGGTCACCACTCGGCCCTTCAGGAAGGGGGAGTTCGTGGTGGAGTATGTGGGGGAGCTGGTGGAGCATGAGGTCGCCCTGGCTCGGGAGCAGGCCTATGAGGGGGATGACTCCATCGGCTGCTACATGTACTTCTTCAGGCATGGCGACGAGGTCCTCTGGTTAGTTCTTCTTGTTATTGTTGCGGTTGTTTTAGTTTGCCCAAACATTGTGTGTGAGTGGGGTCTGTAATAAATGAGTGGGGTCTGTAATAAGTGAGTGGGGTCTGTAGTAAGCGAGTGGGGTCTGTAATAAGTGAGTGGGGTCTGTAATAAGTGAGTGGGGTCTGTAGTAAGCGAGTGGGGTCTGTAATAAGTGAGTGGGGTCTGTAGTAAGCGAGTGGGGTCTGTAATAAGTGAGTGGGGTCTGTAGTAAGCAAGTGGGGTCTGTAATAAGTGAGTGAGGTCTGTAATAAGTGAGTGGGGTCTGTAGTAAGCGAGTGGGGTCTGTAATAAGTGAGTGGGGTCTGTAATAAGTGAGTGGGGTCTGAAATAAGTGAGTGGGGCCTGTAATAAGTGAGTGAGGTCTGTAATAAGTGAGTGGGGTCTGTCATAAGTGAGTGGGGTCTGTAATAAGTGAGTGGGGTCTGTAATAAGTGAGTGGGGTCTGTAATAA
>NW_025946733.1:10886-39095 GCF_000764305.2 Hyalella azteca | reverse complement strand
CTGGCTCAACGAGTGATGTACATCACCTCTGGCTCAACGAGTGATGTACATCACCCCTGGCTCAACGAGTGATGTACATCACCCCTGGCTCAACGAGTGATGTACATCACCCCTGGCTCAACGAGTGATGTACATCACCCCTGGCTCAACGAGTGATGTACATCACCCCTGGCTCAACGAGTGATGTACATCACCCCTGGCTCAACGAGTGATGTACATCACCCCTGGCTCAACGAGTGATGTACATCACCCCTGGCTCAACGAGTGATGTACATCACCCCTGGCTCAACGAGTGATGTACATCACCCCTGGCTCAACGAGTGATGTACATCACCCCTGGCTCAACGAGTGATGTACATCACCTCTGGCTCAACGAGTGATGTACATCACCTCTGGCTCAACGAGTGATGTACATCACCCCTGGCTCAACGAGTGATGTACATCACCCCTGGCTCAACGAGTGATGTACATCACCCTTGGCTCAACGAGTGATGGGGAGGGGCGAGCTATCACCTCTGATTGAACGAGTGATGATGGCGCCGGTTGCTGGTGGTCGTGGTTAAGTGACCATAAATGGTGTTATTGGTGTTGGTGGTCCCGCGTGTCACAAATAACTACATTCTCGCTTGTGTTGTTAAACATAATTGCTTTGATAACCTTACACCTGCAACGTAAGTTGTAAATGGACGCGTTGTAGCGTCCATTGTTCAACAAGTGTTTGGTTGCAGGTCATCATCGTATATTTATTTTATGTTTCATACAACTCGACTTGACAGTCAGTGATGACTGCCGTCTCTGGGGAAGGTTGCAACCACTCGAAGGTGGCTTTGGTTCTGTGTTTCTACATCTTGTAGATGTTTCTACATCTCTGGTGGCAGGGGGATCCACCTTGACACCTACGGCTGGTATGAGGTATCTATCTGCGAAATGCGCATCACAACATCAAAGCCCTCGCGGAAGGATGTGTGCAGATGCTATTCCATTTTGTTGTTTCTGCATCAGGTACACAGTTAAGCTTTTGTAACTTCCACTTCTCTGGACCTGCCGCCCCGCAGACCTGGGTCCCTGATTCCTCTCAGTGCATCCTGTCCCTAATTAACCCAACTCCTTAACCCCAACCAAGCTCCTCTCTTCGGGCGGCTTCAAAATAATATCAAATCTTAAGTTTTTCGTCGTCAATAGTTCTAGATTATTCGTCGACGTTAGCTTAATTTACTTTGCAACGTTCGTTAGGTCGAATGCGTGTGTTGCATCATCTAGGATTGTTTGTGCTTGTTCATGATGAATTAACAATAGCCTTGTATGATCACCCAGCAGTAATTAGGTAGCTATCAGTAATTTGACGCTGCCATCCATGCCCAGTGGCGGTGCTGTTATGACTCGCTTCCGTAGGCCGTTACCTAGTGGCTGGTCTCAACAGGCGACTAGTAGCTGCATTAGTCACCTAGTGGCTGATCCCAACAGGCGACTAGTAGCTGCATTAGTCACCTAGTGGCTGATCCCAACAGGCGACTAGTAGCTGCATTAGTCACCTAGTGGCGCTTCCACTAATCCAGTAGCTCAAGACGTGCCTGTCAATGTCACGTGTGCCACGTGGGACGCCAACGTAGCCTCGCGTGGACGACGTTCATCACAAACATCCAGCAGAAGCGTGGCCTTGTGTGGCGCTACACATGTATGATGTGTTAATGACGTGTGAATTGTTCTGCTTAATTGTATATTGTGTACTGCAACGACGAGGATTATCTGTCACTCTGGCCACATGACTTGATTGCCTTCGTCAGTACAGGCGCTAATAAATTGCCTTCGCATTATTTTTGTGTCTAGTCTAAGCTAGGAGACTTGTCACTGCCTTTAAAGATATTTATGGTGTGTAGTAGTTATTTATAGCTTTTACTTAGTTTAGTTATTTATAATGTGTAATTAGTTTAGTTATTTATAGCGTGTAGTTAGTTTATTTTTTTATTACGTGGCGTTGGTTATACCACCACCACGCGCTTTGGTGCTGCTTCATCACATCACCTTGACCATTGCTACCATTATACCCACTTTCCATTACGTTTCGTTACCAGAATTTTTCATTTTCCATTGTCTGCTCTTACCATTAGTTTCACATTGCATACTAATTTTCTCGCAGCACCAATTCAAGTTGCACTTTGTTATGCGGCGATCAGGTTCATTTTATATTTACGCGGTTTGCTTCATTTGTCAGGTTGCGGTGCCAGATATATTGGGCCGACGGCTGTTCATTATAAATCATTTATGTATCTGGACATGTTCATGGTGCATTTTGTAAATTGTATTGGGCAATATGCATGTTGTGTGTTGCGTTGTTTAGGATGTATTTTGTGTTGTTCAACATGCATGTTACGTGCCCAAATGTTGTCCGGGTAAACATTTTGCGTCTCACCGCAAAATAACTCGATTATTCAGTTCATGAAAATTCCTAATTCATGAGAATTCCAGGTAATTCATGCGTCGAATTTCTCGTGATGGTTGGGAAGAAGGCTTTTTTTCGTCGCATCGTTCATTTCAAAATGTAATTTGAATTCAGGAAATTCATATTTTGAGAATTATGAACGAAATTTACGAGAGATTTACCACCTACACGCTTGAGACAGCTGTGTGTGAAGCATATATAAGAAAACGATACAAATCTCTGTATAGCTGTGTGTCACTGCCGGTGGTATTTGTTTGCCGTAGGTAGTTAACACATAACACAAAGCGGCATAGCATGTATTATCGTCTGACGTATAAACTTAATTACTTTATTGACGGTATAATTAAGCTAGGAAGGTTTACATGTTAGACGTGGGTTTAAATAAGGGTTGCGGTACTCAAGCAAGGGCTGAGTGGGTTGTCTTAGCCCTCTACTGGGGATGATCGTTGGTTCTACCCATATCTGGGGGTATTTGTACGCGGGTGTAGCGTATAATAAAGTTTTTCACTCTTTGAGTATAGCGGTTTTTATTTCCTGGCTGAATAATTGACCTGTAGATGGCGGGTGTCGAGTGGCGTATAGGGTGAGTGTGGCGTTAGGGTGGTGTGGGGCGGGAGGGTGGCGTGTGGGGTGAGTGTGGCGGGAGGTTGGCGTGTGGGGGTGAGTGTGGCGTTAAGGTGGTGTGGGGCGGGAGGATGGCGTGTGGGGCGAGTGTGGCGTTAGGGTGGTGTGGGGCGGGAGGTTGGCGTGTGGGGTGCGTGTGGCGTTAGGGTGGTGTGGGGCGGGAGGGGTGAGTGTGGAGTGAGCGTGTGAGTGGGGCAACAATGAACCCCACATCTGAGCCCCGAGATCAGCAGGACTGTACTTTGCCGAGCCGTCATTTTGTGCAAGTAAACACACGTAAATTTCTAATTTTATTACATCACTTCCATTTTTCACCGTCTATATTTATAGGAGAGATGCAACTTCAGAATTGTGCACGTTAGAGAGACGAATACCATCACATTTTCTCAAGATACATATATTTCGGCAAGATTATACACGTGGCTGACTATTATACACCTTATACCCTCAGGCCAAACGTTGAAACAACAATGATTTCGAGTTGACTTTGTAGAAACATCGTTTAATTATCAACTTTATTTCAACGTGAGACGCCTCGTTGGTAGCCACGTGAAGCATTTCAGGAACGTCCTGTGAAGCTCGCTTCAGAAGAAACAAACGCTGAAAAGCTTCTTTGAACCCACGCTTCTCTCACACCAAATGATAACTTTAGAAATGACTCAGGTTTTATCTGCAACATATTGCCTAACAATGACATGATTTTAGTGTTGTCTTTGCATTTGCAAAATATACAAAAAATGTAAAATAGTTGCATTTGCAAAATAGAGCGACTTGGATGTTTATCGGTATTTCGCTCTGAATTATTTTTAAAGCATATAACTTTTCATCAATAGAACAGAACTAATATTAAGTAGACAACACCGAAGTATAATCAAGCCAAATATCAATTCCTCTGGAATACAAATTATGTTTGCATACACTTCGATGTATGATGCCATTTACGGTGAAGGCACTGAGGGCGGTAGGGCACTTGGGCACGGAGGGGAACACACTAATCCCTCGTGGGGAAGATGAGGAATTACCCTCAATTGAAATTCCCCAAATGATACATATAGAATTAAGCCCGGGCACGGGTTAAGTAGGAACGAAGGAAGCCTGGGCACGGGTTAAGTAGGAATGAAGGAAGCCTGGGCACGGGTTAAGTAGGAACGAAGGAAGCCTGGGCACGGGTTAAGTAGGAACGAAGGAAGCCTGGGCACGGGTTAAGTAGGAATGAAGGAAGCCTGGGCACGGGTTAAGTAGGAATGAAGGAAGCCTGGGCACGGGATAAGTAGGAATGAAGGAAGCCTGGGCACGGGATAAGTAGGAATGAAGGAAGCCTGGGCACGGGATAAGTAGGAACGAAGGAAGCCTGGGCACGGGATAAGTAGGAATTACAACAGAAGTTCATTGGGTTTTCACTGTATGTGCAGTCTTGCGGAACATGTACACCAGATCCAACATGCGAATTGCACTATATTTTCTCTAATTATGTAATCATATAGTAAAACCTGGATAATATCATATTAATTAAGTGAGAAATAAACATGAAATAATAGGAAATGGATAAAAGTTCATGATTAAATTCAGTCCTGTATTATTGGGCTGTCCGGAAATTTTATAGAATTTGAATGCGTAACGCAGAGGGCTACACCACCTATAAACTTTATATACTTACAGATGGAATAGATAAAATATTGAACATATCTTAATTAACATGGTACTTCTTCAACAGTATATTTAAATAGCGCAGTGTAGCGAGCAGGTAGCTTGTTGATTGATGATAGGCAATGATGATTGGGCCTTCCATTTGAAAGTATTACCAGCTATTGAACGGAAATGTGTCATGGGACAGAAATGTGTCATGGGACAGAAGTGTGTCATGGGACAGAAGTGTGTCATGGGACGGAAGTGTGTCATGGGACGGAAGTGAGTCAAGGAACGGAAGTGTGTCATGGGACGGAAGTGTGTCATGGGACGGAAGTGTGTCATGGGACGGAAGTGTGTCATGGGACGGAAGTGTGTTATGGGACGGAAGTGTGTCATGGGACGGAAGTGAGTCAAGGAACGGAAGTGTGTAATGGGACGGAAGTGTGTCATGGGACAGAAGAGTGTCATGGGGCGGAAGTGTGTCATGGGGCGGAAGTGTGTCATGGGACAGAAGTGTGTCATGGGACAGAAGTGTGTCATGGAACAGAAGTGTGTCATGGGACGGAAGTGTGTCATGGGACAGAAGTGAGTCATGGGACGGAAGTGAGTCATGGGACGGAAGTCAGTCATGGGACGGAAGTGTGTCATAGGACAGAAGTGTGTCATGGGACAGAAGTGTGTCATGGGACTGAAGTGTGTCATGGGACTGAAGTGTGTCATAGGACAGAAGTGAGTCATGGGACGGAAGTGTGTCATGGGACAGAAGTGAGTCATGGGACGGAAGTGTGTCATGGGACAGAAGTGTGTCATGGGACGGAAGTGTGTCATGGGACTGAAGTGTGTCATAGGACAGAAGTGAGTCATGGGACAGTTCTAAGTGAGTCATGGGACAGAAGTGAGTCATAGGACAGAAGTGAGTCATGGGACGGAAGTGAGTCACATTGAACATGTCCATGCAATGTTAACATGGGTGATCATGAACAAATAATCAATTATTATTTTAAGAACATTAATGACGTGAAAAACATAAACAAAATCATTGATATATGAACATTAATGATATGAACGTTACATGAACATTAATGAACAAAGAAATAAAGAGCGACGTAAGCTTCAGCGAAGCAATAAGCTTTAATATGACAAGTAAATGGAGGAAATATTGCTTACATGTAAATAGAAATTGTCTATAAGAAAGACATAATAAAATTATATCGACACGAATTGGTATAAGATTGCAATTTAACATTACCTTCAACTCGCACTTACTCGAACTCGCTGGTCTGTTTGGTGACGACGCGTGATAGAATTACGAGATTAACTGGCCAATCAAAGCCCACCAACAATCACCGCCAATCACCGTTCATCACCGCCAATCACCCCTAGTCAGACGCGAACTCTTTGATGTCGCAATCGTCATCAAACTCGCCAGGCAGCGAGTCGCCATCGTCGCTTGCATCGTCGCGACTGTGGCGACGATTGCTTTTTTGTGCCCAGGAATCGTGGCGGCGGGTGGCGGGCGACCCGCCGCCCGCCACGTGCGGGTCCACATCTGAAAAATCCTGGCAGAATTCGCCGTTGAGGAGAGCGGCGGCGGCGGCGGCTTCTTCCCGCTGCTTTTTTCTGGGGTTGCGGGGGAGGAGTGGGAGAGGGGGGTGATGGGGAGGGGGTTACTGAACGAATAATGAATAAAAGTCGTGGATACACCATACAATAACAAAACGGCAAAAAAATCCCACATCACACAATAACAAAACGGCAAAAAAATCCCACATCACACAATAAGAAAACATTAAAAAATCCCTCATCACACAATAACAAAACGTTTAATAAATTCCACACAACACAATAACAAAACGTTAAGAAAAATCCCGCATCACACAATAACAAAACGTTAAAAAATCCCACAAGACACAATGACACAACGTTAAATAAATCCCTCATCACACAATAACAAAACGATATTAATATTCAATTATAACACAAAAACGACAAAATTGGCACGTCCCGGAATTAATGTGCACATTAATTAAAAATGCATCACAAATTCTAGCAAATTCGACACCGGAATTGCGGTGCTCGACAAATCACAAAGAAAATTTTCTAGATCCAAAAATTGCAGGAATATACATCCATAAATTTATATTTACATACACAACATATCCATACATTTATATTGACATACACTACATATCCATACATTTATATTCACATACACTACACATACATACATTTATATTCACATACACTACGCGCCCATACATTTATATTCACATGCACTACACATCCATACATTTATATCGACATACACACACACATTTGTACATATCTAGCACATCATTAAATATATTAACACTCATCGTAGGATTTGCAATCTTCGTCAGAGTTGCGATTATGGCAATCATAAAATATTTAATTAAAAGGAATTAAAGTCATGCGGTGCAGAAGATTGACAAAGATAATAAGATTTAGCGACTAAGATGGGAAATAAGCGGGTGAGTTGTGGGCAGCGAGGCGGGTGCCCGCTGATTGTTTTCAGCGTGGGCTGTTGGCAACACTGTCCAGAGTTGCCAACGAGTCTTTATCCTCCATATTCTTCTCTTTGTCCATCAGTGCAGCCGTCAATAAGCTAAGAAGAATAATTCAAGTTTAAATGGAGCAGATGATTCAATAAAGCGATCTATAAGCAATAAAAAGATAACAGATAGTAAGATTGATAAGATAATTAATTACATTTGGTTACATGCGACGAGGGGAGAAAAAACAAGCGAGTTTTTACATAGGAAGTTTAGGTAATGACTTCACGAATTGATAATAGCATTCGTAAATTAGAATAACGCTCTTATTTGAGGATGAAATTTACGTAGTATGCAAGCTGCCTCTTCAAAAGAAGAAACCAAGAGCAGCGATGCTACGCTAAAATTCACGAAGAATACATTTTTGGGTATCACAACTATGAGTTTATCTCCCATAACAATGAGTCTAGATGATTCATTAATGTGAATAATAGTAGAACAAGTTAAGGGATAAAGTGGGTCACGGAACGTAAGTGAGTTAAGTCGGCAGCACCGAAACGCTTGGAGTTGCCCACTTATTGATTAAAGAAATATACAGAAAAATAAAAACTTGAATTATATAAGAAATGAATTAATATGCCGGAATAAAGGTAGTAAATATACGATCTTAATATAACGTCGTGGGGCAGAGGCTTCAAAACAATATAAAAAATCAGTATAACTTAACTACTGCAAATTTGTACAAACATTTCACCGGTATACCTATTACAATTGAATTCAAGACGGTAGAAGATGGCCGCGTAGCTTTAGACGAAGCAAACATAACTAAAATGTCAATTTTTGGAGGTAAATACGTGACTTAGAAAACACATGTTCTGAAGTACCAGTAAAAAGTTGGCCTTTGACTCTTGCATTTCGTCATTCGGTAAGAAAATGCATAAATGGGAAGAGATTATGCAGGTTAAGAAGATTAGTGATGCGAGATTTTCCGTAATCAAGCATGAAATTTCTAACGGGCTTTCTAAAACAATTAAGATAAATACTGAAATAGAATATTGGATTATGTTTACACGTTACACTATGTACATGCATTCATTTGAATGTAAAAGATTCTTCTTTCACTGTGATAGTACAGCTTCCGGGCTAGTGCAAGATCTGAGGACGTCCCTTCACCGGGACCTTTTCATTTTCTTCATTCATCATTTTGTCGTGTATAAAAAGCGTCATTCCATCACCATTTCACCATACATTATACAAGATCGGGAGAGGGATATTTTGTCCACATAATACAGGATTTTCAAGGCCACTCAAAACTTAATAGCTCAGTGATCGCTCTAAAAAGTATTGCTTTAGATTGTTTTCTCACGGACACGTTCTTAAAACGTTCCATTGTCAACTTATAAAATACCTCTTAAGTAATACAAAACAGTGGAACTTAATAACAACCAATCTACTAGACTTGAGTTACATGCAATAATCGCACACTTTAACAAATATTCGTGCAAAACGAACATAGAACACAATAACAGCAATAAATAACAGTGATGATACAGCCGGGCTTTTCAACTCGCCGCAGCTGAGGTGAAATTTAAGCAGGTTTATCGATGACCAAGTAAAGGTTGTCGAACGTTCACTGGAATACCAATGTTCAAACAGATGGTTGACCAACATATGGTAGACCAACAGATGGTTGACCAACACATGGTAGACCAACAGATGGTTGACCAACAGATAATTGACCATCACAGGTGGTTGTGCGCAGGAGCCTAACAGACCGCTTGTGCACAGATGTACAAATGAGAAGTCAAATATTCGTGCACATGCACTGATTATAATGTGTGTCCGAGAGGGTTTCGGGCATGCGGAGTAGGTGGGCGTGTCGCGCTCATGGGTGCCGCGCATGCGCTGTAAGGAGAGGTGCCGCGCATGCGGGGTCTCGACGTGCGCATTGTGACGTCACTCGAGTTACCTCATGTTCTCGTAACGGCCCGTCAGCCGTTGCGTCTCGACGTAAATGGCCCGTTTCAGGTCCCGCGCCACTTGCTCCTCGTCGGCGTCACCGTCGATCTGAGAAACACCATTTAGCATTTAGAAACTCAACTTTCATATTAAATTAATTAAAAGTTTAGAGCAGAAAAAATTCAGGTACCTTTCCTTCATATAACAAGTTAAAAAACCTTTTACTTCGTCACAAAAACCTAATACGTTCTGTATCCAGTAAACGATGGCAACCATAACATATTATTTAGCTTCCCAAGAAAACTTCACTTCATGTTTCTTGCCGTGGATCTTCCCGCCAGAGGGAGCGATGGCCTACCAAGTTAAAGGTTTAAAGCAATAACGCCGTAAATCCACAGCCACTGCTTTAACGTGCCTCACTTTATAAATAAATATACAAATGGCCCTATCTCTACATTTATTCCGATACTTAACCCAAACCCAGTGTTTTTAGCTGGAGAACAGTGGAGTTGCAGAGTGCCTGCGTAGATGAGGCCATGAGGCGTAGTGTTTCGTGCTGAGGCCGGGCGTTCAAGCGCAGGTTAAAGAGTTGAATATCTGGCTCAAGACTGCGCAGCCCATGGAGCCAAGAGAACACAAAAGGGCACTGGTTTATTGACCCCAATAAAAATAAGGACCCTCACCATGATCAGACCCTAACCCCTACACACTCGCTGACTCCTGAGAACCCCTCCCTTCACACTCACGATCCTAAGCCTGTTCTTCTCATCGAAGGCCCTGAGCATGGGCAGCGCATTACTCACGATCCTAAGCCTGTTCTTCTCATCGAAGGCCCTGAGCATGGGCAGCTCTGTTCTTCTCGTCGAAGGCCCTGAGCATGGGCAGCCCATTACTCACGATCCTAAGCCTGTTCTTCTCGTCGAAGGCCCTGAGCATGGGCAGGGTAACCTTCCTGTAGAGCGCCAGGCGGCGGTGGGCGCCGTTGACGTTGTCGTCGAGACGAGCCTCGCGCCGCCCGAGGCTGCGGCCCAACTCCAGCTCCGAGCAGTCGATCAGGATTAGCACGGGCACCTGGCCGAACTAACGCACATATATTGCATTAAAATAATTAATGATTTCATGTATACTGGCCAAACAAACTCAGATATATGGTGTTAAAATGTGCTTGCAATATTCAAACTATTTCATGAATGTTGCAATAAAATAGGATTTCAGTATACTTTCGTGATTCGTAACGTTCTCGCATAACAAATGCAGGCAAGTGACCCTAAAATAATATATTATTTCAACATACGTTCGAGATTCGTTCAGCCTTTACCGAACTAAAGCGGAAGTGCTGCAGTAAAAATGCCCGCAATGCCGAATTACTTCAGGAATGTGGCGTTGCAATAAGATTTCAATATAAGTTTGAGGTTTTGAGTGTAACATGTCCCCAAAAATCACAAGAAATGATACCAAAAGAGACACGGAATATCCATTAAAACCTACATAAGCTTCCTCCCCTTCACCCAGCCTTCACTCAAGTAAGCCCAATTTATATAGATCTCTTCCCCAACCCACTCCCCTACCTTCTCCTCGAAGGTCTGGGCTTGGATGACGTCCCTGGGGAAGCCCACCACCACAATCCCCTCCGAGGCTGAGAGCTGCAGCACCTTGCGCTCCAGCACCTGCAGCGTCAGGTCCTGGGGGTGATGGTGACATCATTACTCGTCATTACGGTGCTTGGTGATGGTGAGTAATGGTGATAGTGGCACCATTACTCATTATTACGGTGCTTGATAATGTAGAGTAATGGTGATAGTGGCACTATTTCTTATCATTACGGTGCTTGGTGATGTAGAGTGATGGTGATAGTGGTGTGACCCACCTGGTTGATGACCCACCTGGTTGATGATGACCCGCCTGGTTGATGACCCACCTGGTTGATGACCCACCTGGTTGATGACCCACCTGGTTGATGATGACCTACCTGGTTGATGATCCACCTGGTTGAAGACCCACCTGGTTGATGATGACCCACCTGGTTGATGACCTACCTGGTTGATGACCCACCTGGTTGATGACCCACCTGGTTGATGACCCACCTGGTTGATGAGCTCCCCCTTGGCCATGAGGTCAGCCACCATGGCCACCTGCTCCTGGGTGATGTCCTGGGGGAGCGCCCCGTCGTTCACCTCCCCCACGATCTCCCGCAGAAGTTCCCCCACGACGATGTGGGACCACCCGGGGTACAGGTACATGATGTCGCGTACCAGCGCCCCCTTGTTGGAACCTGGGCCTCCTGCAGGGGTACGAGACACTTATTCAATGGTACTTCTTTTGGGGGTCGGGTACTTGGATATATTCGCTACTTGATTGTTAAGAAATTAGCTGTGTTGGATTATGAATGTTAATATATTGGGGGGGGGCAGCCCCCCTACTGACCCAGGACGAAGAGCATGGGGGGGCAGCCCCCCTACTGACCCAGGACGAAGAGCATGGGGGGCAGGAGTTTGTGCTTGGCGTTCTTGGAGCGCACGCCGGTGGCGGAGAAGGTGAAGTGGTGGGCGGCGGCGAAGGGAACCTCGCGGCGGTACTCTCGGTACGAGCCTGGCGGGGGGGGGGATTCAATAATTATTTATTGATAATAGTCGATTATTACATAGATTAACACTGGATTAACTCAATATGTACTTAATCAATGTGACTTAAATTAAGTAATTACTAATAAGGTTGCGTGACCGAATTTCTTATCGAATTATGAATGTCATGCGCCGAAAATGCCTAGTGAAATTCAGCCTATGGAAATAGGAAGGATATTTCTCGTAAAATCGTGAATTTAACATTTAAATGGGCAAACATTGGAGAAAGTACCGTTTAAAAAGCGGATGTTATAAATGTCACAATATGAATATCAGATTTAAAAAATACGTTAACATTGGAAATAAACAATATAAGAGCAGAAAATTCTTTTTTGCATTATTCACTTATAATACTGGCTTATTAACGCACATATTAATTGATTAGAACGATACAACAAGCATGGCGTCATTGATTTATGTCACGGATTTACTCACTAGTTACCACAGGCAATATGAATTATAAAGAAGTTGCCGCTGAAAACACGTTTTCTTTATATACACTACGCGAAGAAATCTACGGTAAATGCTCCAAAGATTCAAGTATCTTTTATTCACTGATAAAGTAGAGGAGCAATAGTTCACGTTCACAATAATCAAATGAGTAACGGTGGTAATACCTAAAATCGTAACACCTTAAATAATTAAACGAGTTACGCCGAGCAAGCAATAATGGTAATTAGTTTGACCTTTGCTGTCATCGCTGAGGAGCGCAGGCTGCAGGATGACGGCCCTGATGATGTGGTCGTGGCATTTCTGCACGTCCTTGAACACCTGCTCCTGTGACCTCTGACCTGACACCTGCAACACGAGCAACACCTGCTCCTGTGACCTCTGACCTGACACCTGCAACACGAGCAACACCTGCAACATCTGCAACACCTGCTCCTGTGGTCTCTGACCTGACACCTGCAACACTTGCAACACGAGCAACACGAGCTGGAAGACTTGCCTCTACGGCTGCTGCGCCAACACCTGTAACGCAAGCTTGAAGATCTGTTTTGTAAATTTCAAATGGCCACCTCATCAAGCTGGCAGAAAGAACGATAGGGAAAAAGTAGTCATTCTGGGTTTCTTATTCTTCTTGTAAAACTGTAGAAGAAGATTCCGCACATCAGAACAAATGAATATACAAATTGAAGATTTAGACCAAGTACATATATACATGGGTATTAATAAACCAATATCTCACTATCGCACATCTTCTGGCTAAAATAATTATGAAAATGGTAACATGTACAGATCACTAGAACTTACGTGGATGGCTTGTGCCCTATAGTCTTTAAATTCAAAATTGTCAACGGGAATTCAAGTTTACTTTACTCTGCCAAAAGAAAGAAAAGGATTTTACTTCACACTGGATAACTATAAACTAACGACTATAATATGAACAAGACAATATGACAATTATAGCAAATTGACCTAAAGATTAATTCAGCGGAAGCTCAACTCCTAGGAACATCAAAACTGTAATGAATGGCAGGAGGCTGCGACCCAGAATACAGCTTCGCGTCGTAAGGCTACAAACTAAAAGTATATGTCGCACGCGTACTGGACGCGACACTGTTCCTGCAGCCTCTACGGCAACACGTGCAACACTAGCTGTAGCACCACCAACACAAATATCACGCAGAGCAACACAAATATCACGCAGAGAAACACCCGCAACACCCACCACGTACAACACGCAGAGAAACACCCGCAACACCCACCACGTACAACACGTAGAGCAACACCCGCAACACCCACCACGTACAACACGCAGAGCAACACCCGCAACACCCACCACGTACAACACGCAGAGCAACACCCACAACACCCGCAACACCCACCACGTACAACACGCCCATGTTGTCGAGAGCGTCGCACAGCGGCATGACTCTGGCCTGGAAGTCGGCGAGTTCCTTCCTTGCCGCCTCCGCCACGGCGCGTGTTGCGGGGTCCTCGGCCTGCAGCCCCCCGTGCAGCCCCCCGTGTAGCCCAGCTGAGTTACCTCTGCTGGTCGCGGTTCTGGGACGACTGGTCCTGGGCTGGTCGTAGTCCAGTAATATGGCGCCCTCCACGTGGCCCAGCTGATGGCACGGGGACTTAAGAGTGGGACAATCTGGCCCGTCCACGGCATGGGCTACGGGCCCAGACGCTGTACTAGGGTTCGGGCACTAGACATTTTTTAAAGTTTTTAGTATTTCAATCAACTCTTCACAAGACAATAAATAACGTCAACTGCCAGTGGTTCATAACCATCACTTTACCATTCGTGGGAGTCAGCGGGAACTGAATCATCATACGAGAATATCATTACGTAAGAGCTATATATCATCTCATAATATATCATCTCAAGATACGTAATCTCCTAATACATCATCTCATGCTCTATCATCTCATAATATATCATAAACATAATTTTAGAGCAGATGGTAGCCGAATTTCCTAGCTGATGATTGCTGGTCACTGCTGCATAAGCATGGACACAACAGAGATCAGACTGTTACAGCTGAAAAAAACGCTGATACATTTGGCCACAGCTGGTCACAGCTGGTCACAGCTGGCCACAGCTGGTCACAGCTGGTCACAGCTGGTCACAACTGGTCACAGCTGGTCACCTCAATATTGCGGACGAGCGCCAGGCGGTCCCACTCGATGAGCACAGCACCAGCTGGCCTGCCCAGCTGCCATGAAAAAAATGAAAAATAAACAGCACATTATTATTACGAGTCACTCTGGTATATTAACAAAATTAAATAATTTTGTTACCAACCTTTGAGTTCACCCCAACCCCCAACTTTTCCTCCTCCTCTACTCCTTACCAATAAGAGTTCCCCCAGATGCGCGGTGCTCTTATATTGGCATCGGTTATATAATCTGTTAAATAAAGTATTAATGTGATGGTCAGGGTTCATTCCTATGGTTTTTGGAAGTGCGAATGGCAAAGAAGTACACCGGGACAAACTAAGATAATTATAGGCAACATCTCATGCAGTGCAGATGGCCATGGTTTGTCGAGCATTAACGACAAGTTAGTAAGTATTGGCTGTAATATTTCAGGGATGAGAATTTAGTCGTTACTGAATAAGTTAATTGACCGAAAACTGAACACACATGAAGTTGAGTTTTTGCTGCTGCAGCTAACGTATAAACGTATCGTGCAATATTGCGTTATTTTTATCACGCAATAAAAGACAATATCGATGTCACGAAACACTTGATAATATCACTCCTGATATCTTTCTATATAAATGAATCTTCCCATCCCTTCCCCATAAAAAACATAATAATACATACTCCCTGGCCCCGGCAACATTTTGCATTAATAATCAATCGATTTAATAGAATATAATGATAGAATAAATAATCTATCGATTTAATAGAATTAACTATTAGTTGCACATGGAAGTACAGATGCACACTATATATGAGAAAAAATGTATAGTACTTCAGTGCCTGAACGTTTCAAAAGTGCATTATAAAAATAGACTTAAAGTTAATCGAAATAAAAACCCATTAAATAAAAAAGTATAAGTAAAAGCATTTTAGGAGCGAGCTCGATTGAATAAAGAAATCGATGTGGGGGGTGAGACTAAAAGCCCGTGAAATGTGAGGGTAACTACACGCCCGTGACATGTGAGGGTAACTACAAGCCCGTGACATGTGAGGGTAACTACAAGCCCGTGACATATGAGGGTAACTACAAGCCCGTGATTTATGAGGGGAACTACAAGCCCGTGACATATGAGGGTAACTACAAGCCCGTGATTTATGAGGGGAACTACAAGCCCGTGACATGTGAGGGTAACTACAACCCGTGACTCCCCCCACCTTCTCGACGTAGGTGTCGAGGTCGTCAAGGGTGCGCGGGTATCCCGTGACAAGGAAGGCAGCGGTGCGGGGGGCGGCGTGCAGCTCCCGCGCCAGCAGGGCCAGCGCGATGGGGGGCGGCACGTGCTCGGGGGGGCCCAGTCCTGGGGGGACGGGGGGTCTTTAACATAATGTGGTGGGGGCGGCACGTGCTCGGGGGGGCCCAGTCCTGGGGAGGCGGGGGGTCTTCAACATAATGAGGTGGAGGCTTTAAAACATCTTCTATCGAGGGCCTTATATGCTGATTTTGATTACCGTATCAGAAGAAATATAAGCGGGGTTCTATAGAATTTTTTTTCGATACTGAATTTTGCTTTTTTTAATTCGAATTTCGGAGTTACTGACTTCTGATTTTTATAAGCGGAGTTACAGACTTTTAATTCTTATAAGCGGAGTTACTGAATTTTGATTCTTATAAGCGGAGTTACTGATTTTTTATTCTTATAAGCGGAGTTACTGATTTTTTATTCTTATAGGCAGAGTTGCTGACTGTTCATTTTACTGAGCCGAGCTACTGACTGTTGGTTCTTATAAGCGGAATTGAAAGAATTTGGGTGAGACTTAGCGAACGGAAAAATTTTGTTATCAACCAGATTCACGATACTGTTTAGTGAATTGGGTTGACTAGGGCTATTTACGCGGAACCGGTTCCATACTTTCAAATTATCAGGATAATCCTCAAACAGTTCATCCAGTAAATTATCTTCAACATTGGAGTGAGGTAAAGTAGATTAAAGTGATCAATTTTTCAGACGCTACAAAATATTCTAATATTGTCCAGACAAGCAAGAAAAATTCCATCTAGTTAAGCACAAAACATTCGCTAGCAAAGCAACTGAATGGAAATTTTCTAATGCGATGACAAATACTAGCGCTATAAAAGCTTTCAATTTCAGCCTGCAAAAATGGAATGCGAGGAAATAGGCCTATAGAAATGAGGTAGGCTTTTAAATTTACCGATATTTTTAAATTAAAACGAGCCTATAGAACTACAGAAGGCTTATAGAATTAAAGTAAGCCTTTAGTATTAAAGTGGGCGTATGGAATCAAAGTAGGCCTACATAAATAAAGCAGGCCTTCAGGAACCACGTATGTCTATACAATTGAAGTAGGCATATAGATTGACCAGTCAGCTATAGAGCAGTAAATAGCAGTCAGGGCAGTAGCAGCAGTCTAGAGAAAGCTCTAAGGAATAACAGCATTAGTAAGCAGTAAGTAGCAACAAGAAGCAGCAGTAAATGACAGTAAGTAACGATCAGTAATAGCTGTGGCAATGAGTAAACAAGCAGCAACTAACGGCAGTAATAAGCGAGGGCAGTAGCACTCAACAGCAGTAATAAGCTAGCACGATAACAACTAACAGCAGTGGCAACTAACGGCAGTAATATTTAAGACGACTAGTATAACTAATGCCAGTAGCAAATAAGGCCAATAACACTTAAGCACGATTAGTAGCAAGTAACGGTAGTAACAAGCACGAAGAGTAGTAAATAAAGGCAGTAATAAGCTCGATTAGTAGCAACTAACAGCAGTAATAAGTAAGAGCAATAGCAACTAATATCAGTATTAAGCACGATTAGCAACAAGTAATCAGTAGTAATAAGCAGGATCAGTAACAAGAAGCGTGCAGCAAGCTGCAGCAGCAGCTGGACACTTGCAGCAGCTGTCGCTGCACAGGCGAGCGCAACAGGCGGACGTCGCACTGACTGTGCTTCTCGATGATCTCGACTGCGGCGATGGCGGGGGGGTGGGGCAGCATTTGGGAGGGGGGGGATGGGTGATGTGTCTGAGTTTCTAACGAGTTTTTTTTTTATAAATCAACAAATACATGAATAAATGACGCTTTTCGCATCATGAATTGAGAAGAAAATACCTAGGTTACATAGAAATTTTTTTTAACGGCGATCGTCGTTCTTGGGAACTTCAGCAGTCTCGAATTGTAATCAAGATCTCGCAAAAAGACGCGAGTTAATGAGTACGTATGTTGCACGTAGAAAAAAGCACATTGATTTCATAGCGCTTCTAATTTGGTCGTGGCTCGATAATTACGAGTAAAAAGTCTGTAGATAAATTATTAAAACTTGATCGCATCGGGGGCAGCGGGCACGCCACGACCTCGGGTGCAAGGATTTCAGGCCTTCATTTCGTGAAGGCTGTTCGTGAACTACTTCACTTACTCCGCCATCCTTAAATATGCATTAGAATAAACTACAGTCTAGAATACAGTCAAACTAAACTATAAACTTCCTCAAGAATATGAAGAATGGAACTTGTGTTGCGCACTCCACCATATATCGCTTTTAAGGAGGAAACATTACTTTTTTAGTTTGTGGGGTAAAACATTACTTTTTTAGTGAGGCAACCAATCAGGCGCTGCAGCACAAACGAGGCCTATATATTATAGCTAAATCACTAAGATATAGTATACCTAAGACCAGAAGATGCATCTGTTTAAAAATATCTCAATAGGAAGGCATATAGGCTTGGGAGTTACCTTTTCATACAGCTTAATTGAAAAGAAGGCCTATTTTTAGCGCGACCGAGATAATCAGAGTTGTCATATATCGGGAATATTATGGTACTAATTAGTAATTGCGGAAAGAGAGGATTAGTGGATTAAAATGGAACATTGACACACATAAATATAAGTTACAGTTAGTGCAGCGCAAATACGACGACAACACTCAAACAAACAAAATCTTTCATGAAATAATTATGCCCCAGCGAATCAGGTTAATTCAATACTAAAACCTTCAGTGCAGTGAAGAGACATGGAGAATATATTTATTTGCTCACATCGAAGGAATTAACAAAACGTACCATAAATGTACAGTAGAGGGCTAATGTGGCCATACGAGGGTAATTCGAGGGCAACAATGAGGGATGTTTAAGGTATACATGAGGGGTGAGTCAATATGACTCACAAGATTCACGCACGTATTGGCATTAAACAAACATGTCATTCACCATACATACGCGCGAGTATTTAACATGTAAGCATGAAACGTTAACATGTTAACATGTCATGCTCACCATTCTCCCTGACATGCTGCGTGATCACCAGAGTCATGTTAACATGTCATGCTCACCATTCTCCCTGACATGCTGCGTGATCACCAGAGTCATGTTAACATGTCGGTATCTGTCGTGTATGTCCGCCAGATTCTGTGCGTAGGTCGTCTTGCCGCTGCCGGGGCCACCTACAGCAATATAAAATAAAGATAAATCACATAAATCTATACAGATAAATAGATATACTTCAATAATATCTAATAGATGAATTTTAATAATAAATCTTCTATAGCACATCCAGTATTCGTGCTGCTAGGTAATCCAGAATACTGTTACATGTATTCAGTTCATGAATGTTAATTAAATACAGATCTGTTTGAAACAACATTTTACATAGAACATAAACACCATTGACTCTCGCTTCAAATTCTGAAAAGAAATGTTGTGCGTCTTTGAAACTAAACTCCTATCTACCAATTGAAATACCCTATTTCAATATATTTCGCCAAGCCGAAATAAATACGTACTTTATATGATGAAAATATATGAAATAGCCGAAAATATTATGAAAAATATACATTATATTCATGACGTCTTTACGAACCTAAGAAGAATATGACGGGGGCTGGGGTGTCGATGGGGGGTGAGGGGTAGTTGGGGGAGGTGGGGGTGAGCTCCATGGCCTCGATCCCCTCACCCCCTCTCTCCGTCATCCCGCTCCCCCCGCCGATCACGAGGGGAGCGAGGCCCCCTGTGGGGGAGGGGAGTAACGAAGAAATAAAATGTGATAATAAAATTTGGTTACAATACATTTATGTACTGTAACTTGGCATGACTGTAACTTGGCATGACTGTAACTTGGCATGACTGCAACTTGGCATGACTGTAACTTGGCATGACTGTAACTTGGCATGACTGTAGCTTGGCATGACTGTAACTCGGCATGAATAACTTGAAAGTAACTTGACTTATACAGTGACTGTGTTTGCAGCAGTTACAGCCGTCACAGCAGATATAACTTACTTATAAACATCGACTTCTACAACAACTGTAAAAGGTACAGCAGCTATAAATTAGACAAGGAGTTATTAGTTCAAAATCTACAACATATAAAGCAACTATAATTCCACCGCAGCTTTAACTTTTACAACAGCTATAAATTATACAGCAGCTATAACTAATACAGCAGCTTTAACTTATACAGCAGCTATAGCTTATACATCAGCTATAACCTATAGAGCAGCTATAACTAATACAGCAGCTTTAACTTATACAGCAGCTATAGCTTATACATCAGCTATAACCTATAGAGCAGCTATAACTAATACAGCAGCTTTAACTTATACAGCAGCTATAGCTTATACATCAGCTATAACCTATAGAGCAGCTATAACTAATACAGCAGCTTTAACTTATACAGCAGCTATAGCTTATACATCAGCTATAACCTATAGAGCAGCTATAACTAATACAGCAGCTTTAACTTATACAGCAGCTATAGCTTATACATCAGCTATAACCTATAGAGCAGCTATAACTAATACAGCAGCTTTAACTTATACAGCAGCTATAGCTTATACATCAGCTATAACCTATAGAGCAGCTATAACTAATACAGCAGCTTTAACTTATACAGCAGCTATAGCTTATACATCAGCTATAACCTATAGAGCAGCTATAACTAATACAGCAGCTTTAACTTATACAGCAGCTATAGCTTATACATCAGCTATAACCTATAGAGCAGCTATAACTAATACAGCAGCTTTAACTTATACAGCAGCTATAGCTTATACATCAGCTATAACCTATAGAGCAGCTATAACTAATACAGCAGCTTTAACTTATACAGCAGCTATAGCTTATACATCAGCTATAACCTATAGAGCAGCTATAACTAATACAGCAGCTTTAACTTATACAGCAGCTATAACTTCTAGAGCAGCTATAACTTCTTGAGCAGCTATAACATCTAGAGCAGCTATAACTTATACTGCAGTTGGAACTTATACAGCACTATAACTTTTACAGCAGCTATAACTTATACAGCAGTTATAACTTATACAGCAGCTATAACTTATACAGCAGCTATAACTTATACAGCAGCTATAACTTGTAATGAACATTTAAAGGACAGAACCTGCAGCCAGGTTGGACAGAATCAAGTTAGACGGACGCCGACCTGCGGAAAGACAGAAACTGTCATCAATTCCCTCATTCACCACCAACGTTCCCCTCACTTCCCTCACTCACCATCAACGTTCCCCTCACTTCCCTCACTCACCACTAACGTTCCCCTCACTCACCACCAAAGCTACTCTCACTTCCCTCGCTCACCACCAAAACTCCCTTCACTTCCCTCACTTACCACCAAAGCTCTCCTCACTTCCCTCACTCACCACCAAAGCTCCCCTTTTTCACCACCAAAGCTCCCCTCACTCACCATCAAAGCTCCCCTTACTTCCCTCACTCACCGCTGTGCTTGCTGCCCGTTAGCACGTGCCCGTTGCGACCTGCACAAGATATGTTGTATAAATAATAGAAGTATCAACAGCATATCATTAAGATCATCATTGCCTAATGATTCAATACCTGTTTTATGATAAAAAAAACTAGAGTGAACAAGTGTACTCATGATTTTTACAAGACTCCGTAGGCATTTCCAAAATTTGAAACAAGAACCAACATCAGAGGCCACGGCTATAAACTAAAAAAACTGCGGTGCTACTTATACACGCGACAACATTTCTTCTCGCTTCGAGTCACCGACATGTGGAACAGCCTCCCTGATGACATCGTTGACGCTCCATGAGCATGAAGCGACCATGTAGATACGTTTCTTCGAGTTACCCCCGCAACTTATTTTCTAGGATTGTTGCCAGCCTATCATAATTTTGCGCAGTTACCCGTCAGCTCAAACTTCCTACTTTCGTCCACGACATTTCATTCATTAGCATTAATAAGTACCAACTGTTATCTAAATACTGTTTGATATAAATTAGCAACATATCCGTAGTATCAGCACAGACCATGGAAGAAATATTATTAAGAAATTTCAGTTTGTTAGACTCATTTACATAACTGTCATAGCTTATGTAATCTGGCCTCCAAAGCTTGATTCAAATAATATATCCTACCGCGTTTCATTCCCCATCATGAAAAACTATTGTAAGACGCTAGCACAGTCTGGTCACTGACTTACAATTAAGCCATTGCCGGAATATAGGGCGTTTGGTACAACCAAATGTTTGGCACGAGTTAAACCTTATGGGACTCATACCGCGCTGCTAGAGTTCCGCTGCTAGAGTTCTCACGTCTCACAAACGCGTTCAAGAACAGACTAGAGAAAAATATGTAGAAATATTTGTACAGACATGAAATGTCTAACACCCTACGGACCTTGTAATAAGTCCAGCAGCTATTTCAATTCAAAGTCAGTTTGGAAAAGATCCGGTCGATAAGCCCGCGTTCTGATCTCCTGGAAACCGGTCGCGAATTTACAAGAACCGGCAACCAAGAACAGACAAGCCAAATAGGGTTTATTGCCATCGCCGACATACTATATACCCAACCGTTCTCTACTATACCATACCGCGCTATAGTATACCACAGTATACCACACTTTACAATACTATACCATACTATGCTATCCCATACTATAACACACCGTGCTATACTATACCAAATTATACCGTGATAAATTTACTTTCTGAGCTCGGAAATTCATTACCTCGGAGGGTTCGGGCACATAATGCTGATACCTGGAGGAGTTTATAAGTTCAATTCTGATACCCAGAGCAGGTTATCAGCATAATGTACCGCCTCCGCACTCATGTAGGCTAAGGCTCCTCGGCGAGATATTATGAAAAATCTAATTTGGGTGAGAAGTTATTTGCTGAAAATTTATATATTTGGCTTCAGTGAAAAATAATGTAGGAAATACCCAACGAAAATACCGTTAATTACGATTGTACAATGTATTCAGCATAACAAACGAGCATCTGGAAGTATTTTTTAAACCCAACTTGTTCTCATTTCCCCATCACCGCTCCATGTTTTTACCTCTACAACCTACTGCCCTAAATGCATCCCCAGCAACCCCTACCTTTTCCCCCTCCTTGCCCCTCAACTCCCCTCGGTCTGCCCTCTCGAGCTAAGGGCAGCAGCCCCTTTCCTTCTGAGCCCTGACCGCGGGGCAAGGTCAGCATTAGAACCACAGCACAGCAGCACAGCAAAGCACAGCCTAGCAGCACAGCCTAGCAGCACAGCAAAGCACAGCCTTGCAGCATAGCAGCACAGCACAGCAGCACAGCCTAGCAGCACAGCACACCTAGCAGCACAGCACAGCCTAGCAGCACAGCCTAGCAGCACAGCAGCACAGCCTAGCAGCACAGCAGCACAGCCTAGCAGCACAGCAGCACAGCCTAGCAGCACAGCAGCACAGCCTAGCAGCACAGCACAGCCTAGCAGCACAGCAGCACAGTCTAGCAGCACAGCACAGCCTAGCAGCACAGCACAGCCTAGCAGCACAGCACAGCCTAGCAGCACAGCACAGCCTAGCAGCACAGCACAGCCTAGCAGCACAGCACAGCCTAGCAGCACAGCACAGCCTAGCAGCACAGCACAGGCTAGCAGCAGCACAGCACAGGCTAGCAGCAGCAAAGCACAGGCTAGCAGCAGCAAAGCACAGGCTAGCAGCAGCAAAGCACAGGCTAGCAGCAGCACAGCACAGGCTAGCAGCAGCACAGCACAGGCTAGCAGCAGCACAGCACAGCCTAGCAGCAGCACAGCACAGGATAGCAGCAGCACAGCACAGGCTAGCAGCAGCAAAGCACAGCCTAGCAGCAGCACAGCACAGGCTAGCAGCAGCACAGCACAGCCTAGCAGCACAGCAGCACAGCCTAGCAGCAGCAAGGCACAGCTGCAGCAGAAATAACAGCTCGTGTTACGAACAGCAACAACAGCCGCATTCACAATTAACAACGGTAGGCCAACAACAACAATACCTTAGCACGAACAGGTACACCATCTGCTGTTAGGTAGGCATTTTGCCTGGCCAAACTGTGTCATAATGACCCAGACAGCCGCATCACTCTGAGTGTGGGGTCTAAATTTCTCAACATTTAGGATTACCTCGAAGGAGGTGATGACGTCAGCACCTGAGGTCACGTCAGGTCTGACGTCACAGGTCACGTATTGATGACCTCGCGCTGTTGATGTTATTGTGCCCTTGTTGTTGTTAGTGCAGGTTTTTAATAGTTTAGCAGTTGCTGGTGCCGCAGTTCGTTATGAATTTTAGTTAGCCGAAAAGTTGTGGTTTTTGATGCTGATTTTGATGCTTTTCGTAACATGAACTGTCACTTTTTCTGCTTCGGTTGTAGTGAGAGGGAGGCTTAATCTGTAGCTTGGTAACTTGTAGCTTCAAATAAATTAAGTTATTTGCTACCCTAATAACATGAATCTTATTTTGGTCCTCAAGCACAAAACGACAATGTTCTTTTTTATCCCAGTTACTGTGTGGCAACATTTAGATCATCCATCTTGTTGTGGCCTATTTGCTTTTTCTTACCAAAGTACAGAAGGCTGCACTAATCTATAAAGAAAAGTCTGCACTAATCATTACATAAAAGTCCGCATTAATCGGCGCAGAAAAGTCTGCACTTATCTGTACAGAAAAGTCTGCTTTAACCTGTACAGTGAAGTCTACACTAATCTGTACAGAAAAGTCTGCACTAATCAGCACCGAAAAGTCGGTACTAATCGGTACAATAAAAGTCGGCACTAATCGGTCCCTAAAAATCTGCACTAATCTGTAGAGAAAATTATGCACTATTCGGTACATAAAACTTCATCAAACGATCATTCAACCGACGTGTTGGCCCGCATGTCAGTTTTTGCCAAAATAATGCCGAAATCGAAAGAATTTTATCTTTGACTATCAACCAACGGCTGAACCGAGTACGTGTATTAGGCTGAAGCCTGTGCCTGAAGCTGAAATAATTCTGCATAGAGGCTGAAAGTCAAATCGGGTTAGTCTTTTCTGGGTCCTTCGCTTTAACCTTTTATCGGGCATGTAATCACGTTGGATAAAATTTTCAAACGTTCAATTGAGGGCCACTTCCACCAGACCAGGTATCAAGGATGAGGACACTTTCATCAGGGATCAAGGATGAGGTCACTTTCATCAGGGATCAAGTGTGATGTCACTTTCACCAGGGATCAAGGGTGAGGTCACTTCCACCAGGGATCAAGGGTGAGGTCACTTCCACCAAGGATCAAGTGTGATGTCACTTTCACCAGGGATCAAGGGTGAGGTCACTTCCACCAGGGATCAAGGGTGAGGACACTTTCACCAGGGATCAAGGGTGAGGACACTTCCACCAGGGATCAAGGGTGAG
Source organism: Hyalella azteca (assembly GCF_000764305.2). Taxonomy (NCBI): domain Eukaryota; kingdom Metazoa; phylum Arthropoda; class Malacostraca; order Amphipoda; family Hyalellidae; genus Hyalella; species Hyalella azteca. Next base: position 14,047 of record NW_025946733.1, on the reverse strand, counting down.
GACACTTCCACCAGGGATCAAGGGTGAGGTGACTTCCACCAAGGATCAAGGGTGAGGTCACTTCCACCAAGGATCAAGGGTGATGTGACTTCCACCAGGGATCAAGGGTGAGGTGACTTCCACCAAGGATCAAGTGTGAGGTCACTTCCACCAGGGATCAAGGGTGAGGTCACTTCCACCAGGGATCAAGGGTGAGGTCACTTCCACCAAGGATCAAGTGTGATGTCACTTTCACCAGGGATCAAGGGTGAGGTCACTTCCACCAGGGATCAAGGGTGAGGACACTTTCACCAGGGATCAAGGGTGAGGACACTTCCACCAGGGATCAAGGGTGAGGACACTTCCACCAGGGATCAAGGGTGAGGTGACTTCCACCAAGGATCAAGGGTGAGGTCACTTCCACCAAGGATCAAGGGTGATGTGACTTCCACCAGGGATCAAGGGTGAGGTGACTTCCACCAAGGATCAAGTGTGAGGTCACTTCCACCAGGNGCATGGGGGGGCGGGAGGTGATGCGGGGAGGAGAATGGGGGGGGGTGCAGGCAAAAGGGGGAGAGGGGGAGACCATACCCCCTCCTCCCTCCCCTCAATAATAATGGAAAAGTTAATGTATTATATATAATTATCTTCAAAATAGCGTCCAGACATCACAATTTCAGGAGATTGAAGCACCACTTACCACACTGCACCACTCACCACACTGCACCACTATTAATCAAGCACCACTCACCACACTGCACCACTCACCACACTGCACCACTATTAATCAAGCACCACTTACCACACTGCACCACTGTGCACCACTCACTGCACCAGTCACTGCACCACTCACTGCACCACTCACTGCTCCACTCACTGCACCACTCACTGCACCACTCACTGCACCATTCACTGCACCACTCACTGCACCACTCACTGCACCACTCACTGCACCACTCACCACCACTCTCATCACGTCTAATTTATGAGCTATAACAACGCAGCCCAGCGACCTTGAGACGGCCTGAGGGAGGCAGGCGAGGGCGGGCAATGTTTTGTGCAGACTTATAATTACAGAAATATATTCAGCATTTATTAGTTAAATATTAAATAAATATTATTAAATTTAGTTAAATATTAGTGCAAATAGACATGCACTGTTTGTCCTAGTGGGTCATCTTGACACAGTTTATAGGAGCATAAGATCGTTTCAGTGATACGTCCGCTCCCAGCTGTTTATGTGGATTAGAGAACGTGTCTATATATGGACAATTATTGGACCCAATTATCATTAATATTATATTATTATTAATTATTTATAATTATAATTATTATTATAATTATTTGGGCCCAATAATTTTTGTGTTGTAATGTGATCTTAACGCAGTAAAGCCATGCATGTAACATCTCAAGTTCTTGTATAATTTGTTGGTTTAAATTTCGAGCTAATTAATAATTATAAAGCAATTTAATTGACAGTAAAATTCATGATACCTTCAGTGGAAAATTTTCAGCGAGTCCAATACACGTCCAATCAATTCAGTAGAGCATACACGGCCAATCAAATTATCGAGTAAGAATTTAAGAAATATTAAAAATATACAACAATCTGGTTCCCGAAATTTATGTTTAACAAATGACGGCGCTTGTCTCCAAATTGTTCAGTAATTTTATAGGATAGGGTATCAGTTCGGCCACAAGTCCACGGACCTCGCACCCAGTATTCAAGTATCTCGGCCATTGCTCACACCAATGAAATTAAATGCATGTGAGGTTATTGTAAGACTAATAGTTATTATAAGACTCATAGTTATTATAAGACTCGTAGTTATTTTAAGACTCATAGTTATAATAAGACTCATAGTTATTATAAGACTCGTAGTTATTATAAGACTCATAGTTATTATAAGACTCATAGTTATTATAAGACTCATAAATATTATTAGACTCGTAGTTATTAAAAGACTCATAGTTATTATAAGACTCATAGTTATTATAAGACTCATAAATATTATTAGACTCATAGTTATTATTAGACTCATAGTTATTATAAGACAAATAGTTATTATAAGACTCATAGTTATTGGACGACTCATAGTTGTTATTAGACTCATAGTCATTATATGACTCATAGCTATTGTAAGACTCAAATTGAAGTAATGAGCAGGAATGCAGTGATTGGTCTGTGGTGATGACGTCATGTTCCAGGCAGGACCAATCAGAGACGCGCTAATTTAGTCGCGCAAATGGTGCAACATATTTTTAACTTCTCTTTCTTTTGTCCTGATTTTGCGGTAAAACGAAACTGTACTGCTGGCAGCCACAGCAGCAGTACTGCTGGCAGCCACAGCAGCAGCACTGCTGGCAGCCACAGCAGCAGCACTGCTGGCAGCCACAGCAGCAGCACTGCTGGCAGCCACAGCAGCAGCACTGCTGGCAGCCACAGCAGCAGCACTGCCGGCAGCCACAGCAGCAGCACTGCTGGCAGCCACAGCAGCAGTGTGCCAGGGGTTCACCGTCATCAAGATAAGGCTGCGGCCCTCAAGTACATAACATAAAACAAGCTCCTCTTGCATCGTAACAAATCTGAACGCCGCCAGCAGCGTCAAGCCATCGTCACAAATGCCAACGGCAAATTTCGGTGAACCAAGTTTGCTGAAACTTTTTTGACAGCTAATTTTGGCTAGCTAGTTGCGTCTGCTAAATTGGGTCACCAAAATGTGGCAGGCAATGTTGGGTCAGAAAAGTTGTGCCAGCTAAGTTCGGCTAGCGACAGACTAAGTTCGGCTAAGGTCAGGAAAGTTCGGCTAAGTTCGGCTAAGGTCAGGAAAGTTCGGCTAAGTTCGGCTAAGGTCAGGAAAGTTCGGCAAGGTCAGGAAAGTTCGGCTTAGTTCGGCAAGTTACGCAAGCACGTAGTAGTAGTAGTGGTAGAATGGTTTGCTAGCGCTTCTGCTATCAAGCTATTTCGCACCGGAGGTAAAAAGATATCATCGCCAGCAAGGCGAAAGGTTTAAATTATTCAAAATCTCAAATTGTTCATCACCCACAAGGGGTGAAAGGTCTCAGATGTCCTGTCTGCGGAAGCTGGCTCGAAAGAAGCAGCGTTAGCATCTCAAAGAGACGAAGTGACAAGGAGGGACAGGTGACAAGGAGGGACAGGTGACAAGGAGGGACAGGTGACA
>NW_025946733.1:0-10644 GCF_000764305.2 Hyalella azteca | reverse complement strand
TAATGTAAGGAATCCTACCTACATAATAACTTAATGTAAGGAATCCTACCTACATAATAACTTAATGTAAGGAATCCTACCTACATAATAACTTAATGTAAGGAATCCTACCTACATAATAACTTAACCCCACAACTGAGACCTGCAGTCAGACACCGCGAGCTCAGCGGTGGAGCGCTCAGGAACAATCCCCCTAGGAACGCGAGATCCCATAGGACTTCTGACGAGCACAGACACGCGTCAGAAGTCCTCCCTGAGGAATTACACAAGCAAAGTTGGGTTGCTAAGTTGAGCCGCTGAGTTGAAACATTAGGCCGAGGGCAGCTAAAGCGGGCCCGTTAAGTTGAACGCTAATTTGGGCCAAACAAGCTGAGTCGCTAAGTTGGGACCAAAAAGTTGGGCCATGTGAGTTTGTTTAGCTAGCTTATTCGGGTCAGTTTGAATGGACAAGCTAAATATAATGTCAGCTAAGTTGGGCCCACTAAGTTGGGTCCACTAAGTTGGGTCCACTAAGTTGGGCCCACTAAGTTGGGCCCACTAAGTTGGGTCCACTAAGTTGGGCCCACTAAGTTGGGTCCACTAAGTTGGGCCTACCAAGTTGGATCCACTAAGTTAGGTCCACTAAGTTGGCCCCACTAAGTTGGCCCACGAAGTTAGGTCCACTAAGTTGGCCCCACTAAGTTAGGTCCACTTAGTTGGCCCCACTAAGTTTGGCCCACTAAGTTAGGTCCACTAAGTTGGCCCCACTAAGTTAGGTCCACTAAGTTGGCCCCACTAAGTTTGGCCCACTAAGTTTCCACTTAGTTGGCCCCACTAAGTTTGGCCCACTAAGTTAGGTCCACTAAGTTGGCCCCACTAAGTTAGGTCCACTAAGTTGGCCCCACTAAGTTTGGCCCACTAAGTTGTCCCCACTAAGTTTGGCCCACTAAGTTTGGCCCACTAAGTTAGGTCCACTAAGTTAGGTCCACTAAGTTAGGCCCACTAAGTTGGCCCCACTAAGTTGGCCCCACTAAGTTTGGCCCACTAAGTTTGGCCCACTAAGTTAGGCCCACTAAGTTAGGCCCACTAAGTTAGGCCCACTAAGTTAGGCCCACTAAGTTGAGCCCACTAAGTTGAGCCCACTAAGTTTGCCCGCTAAGTTGTCCCACTAAGTTAGGTGCACTAAGTTGGCCCCACTAAGTTAGGCCCACTAAGTTAGGCCCACTAAGTTGTCCCACTAAGTTGACCCCACTAAGTTGACCCCACTAAGTTTGGCCCACTAAGTTAGGTCCACTAACTTAGGTCCACTAAGTTAGGCCCATTAAGTTAGGCCCACTAAGTTGTCCCCACTAAGTTTGGCCCACTAACTTAGGCTCACTAAGTTAGGCCCACTAAGTTAGGTCCACTAAGTTGTCCCACTAAGTTGGCCCCACTAAGTTGGCCCCACTAAGTTAGGCCCACTAAGTTAGGCCCACTAAGTTTGGCCCACTAAGTTTGGCCCACTAAGTTTGGCCCACTAAGTTTGGCCCACTAAGTTAGGCCCACTAAGTTTGGCCCACTAAGTTTGGCCCACTAAGTTGGGCCCACCAAGTTTGGCCCACTAAGTTTGGCCCACTAAGTTGGGCCCACCAAGTTAGGCCCACTAAGTTGGGCCACTAAGTTGAGCCCACTAAGTTAGGCCCACTAAGTTGAGCCCACTAAGTTAGGCCCTCTAAGTTAGGCCCTCTAAGTTGGGCCCTCTAAGTTAGGCCCTCTAAGTTGGGCCCACTAATTTGGGCCCACTAAGTTAGACCGGTTCTCACCTGAGCCCAGGCAGATGCCCATGCTGAAGAACCAGAAGAACGCATCGAGGTTCTCATGTGGCGACACGCGCGTCGTCGCCGGCGTTACGATCAAGTTCTGAAGTTCATGAAGTTCAAGTTTAAGAAGAGGTGTCAAGTCTGAAAGTTTGCCCTCCCAGTTGAAGGTTAGTTCTAGCTTAGAACTTCCCTTAATTTAACGCAATCAAATTTTCGTACGTTTGGGTTGAAACTTTCAAGTTATTCAAGTCGACTCTTCATGTTGAATTTCAAGCTTCGTTGAAGTTCTGCTCCATACATAACATTCATAACTTGGAAATAACTCCCCGGAACTTTCACAGCTCAAATTAAGAGAAAAATTATATCTTTACTGGGATATGAACTGGGGTAACTTGGCGAGCATAAAACTTTACATTTTCACAGAAACTCTAATTGCCGAAACAAAGCAATATTTTCCAGAACAAGGCAATATTTTCACCATCAGTGAACATCTTCAAACACGTTCATCACTTGAACGAATTCAACAAATTTCCATAAAATATACAATATAATATACCGGTATACATAAAAATTTTCACATTAGTTCGTGTAACCAATAAAACACTTCCGCTGATTAATCATAGACAATAAGTTTAAATTCTTAAATAAAATTAGTAACATTCACAAAAATCTTGCAATTTTTAACCCTATTTCGCCGATTGCTTATATTTTTTTTGTCGAGGCTGCAAATGATAACAGCATGATTAGGAATAATTATAGACATGATCATTGCATGCTCTAGATGATGTTATCATCACTCACACATCGTCACAAGTTGTGGTGAACTCATCATCACTAACACCGGGCGGTGATTGTCTACGGGCACTGAAGAACTGGTTTACAACCCAGGTAGGAATAGCATAACGAACAACCCAGGTACGAATAGCATTACGACCAACGCAGGTAGGAACAGCATTACGACCAACGCAGGTAGGAATAGCATTACGACCAACGCAGGTAGGAACAGCATTACAAGAGGACGAGTTGCTCCACCAGCGCGAGGCCAACAGGTTGCATCAACCTACAGGATTGATCAGCTGCGACGTCCAGATTCTGAATTGTGATAAACTTCGGCAGATATAAGATGATAAATTATTTATCTGATTCATGCTTTACGTTTTTACAATTGTAAAGATTTAATTGCTGGAGTATATAAATGAGAGAATTCGATAATTGATAAACAGATACCCTTGATTTAGCAAAGCAAATTAGGATAGTTTCTATGAAGAGGTCTGAAATTTAACCATGAATCCTCGCCTATATTCTCCTGTTATGAATTAATCGCCGTCAATGCTATTTCTACCAAAACTGGTAACGAGAGCTGCCGTCAGCAGACAAGTCGTATTACGATACTAGGACAAAGATGGCATCAAGATTCAAGATATGACACAGTATCTTCAAATTGAATGTAAAACTCGGATCTAAACAAACTATACTTATCTCTAGTCAACTAGAAGATATAGATGAAAATAAAGTTCATTAGTTCATACAATTTCAATCATTAATCAATACTAATCATAGCGTTCCCAGCAACAATCGTGGCGATTGTAGCAACAATCCAGGAGATTCAGTATCAATTCCACGCCCAGGTTCAACAATCGCTTTTGATAAGACGCTATCAACACTTAAAAACTCCAAATTTGTTATAGAAAAATAAAGGGGCTTCTATTCACACTTTACTTAAGTTTTCATAGGTCTTCTTATCGGTCAATTGTATGTCCGTTCTTCAGTTCCATACTGGCATACGCCCTCAAGTCTCAAGCAGAATGGCAAAGGGTATTCATCAAACAAAGTTCTTCCTTCACACAATGAGTCCAAAAAAAACTATTTTAATCGAGTCCAAAGTTCTACCCGTACGCCGTCTGTTGGAATATTTCTAAACATTAACCTCTGTCGGGCTACATAGGTAGAACTGTGCCTACACTCATGACGATTACATCATGGTAAACTTATGTTGCCTGATAAGGTAGAAAGTAGAATAATTCACTGAGGTTTCATCGATGTGACGTAGGGCGAAGTATAACTAAGTTAGGCATGTTCGTGAGCACTTCGAAGCCGTGAGTGAACAAGCGCGTACCTAACTACCGCATTACTGATCCAATGATGGGGCAATACCACAAGTTCCACAACCACGGCAAATCTATCACGAAACGTAGTTTGTACGAAAACATCTATGCACATGCGTAAATAATTAGCATACATGAGAAACATAGTTTATTATCCATAATTCTTTATTTAGATTCAAGCTCATGGTAGAGCTTGCACCTGGGTCGCAATTTCGATCGGACGGCTATTAAAAGTCAAGGAGCAGCAGCACGGCAACACCTGACACCACGACAGCCCACTCTACACTGAGGGGCAACGGGCAAGTGAAGCAAAATTCTTGCAGGTGTTACTGGACCTTCAGGTGCGGTAGTTCAGAAATATCGATTTATTTAGCGCCTGGTAAGGTAAATAAATACGGTAGTATAGAATTGCAGTTTATGAAGATACAAACCAAGATCGTAGATGCCACGATGCTCGTGAATTGTAACGATGAAAATAATTTCCACGATCCTCTTCAAAAAGAGTTTGAACTTCTTGCTTTAAAGTCTTGATTAAAGGACATATTTAAAAAATTCGAGAGCTAATTAAGGATTATTTGTGAGATATTTTGACAGCGCGTCAATAGGAAGCATTCTTTGTTAATATTTATTTTGCTGTTTGAGCACTTTTATATACAAAAGCGATCACAGGCAAATATGCTCATTCAGGAAGGTACTTCTGGTATTTGCGAATAGACTAAAAGCTCTACTGTTTTGAAACTATATCGAAATTAAATGACTTTATTATGAAACGTTCCAGTTTCGATTATTATGAAATGTCCTGTTTGAAATTTGAAAAGATGAACGAATAAATTATTTAAGCAGCTGGACAACCACACGAGTAGTTCATTCCAGGAGAACACTGAGACGACACTACATATACATAACCCTTATATGATAAGGTTGAAAATCTTCGAAATTAACGTATTTTCCAATACCGCTATTTGTATTTCGGAGCAGGAGTTGTTTTTTATCCAGGAGTGTGGGATAAATGATCCCTAGAGCTTTCGATCGTCTCAAACATAAATTGGGTTGATTCAAAGCAATGTAACAAACATTGATTGGTAAACTATTCAGGAATGTTAGAAAATATTTTTTCCGTCTGAAATATAACGATGACTTTATTTCTAGCAAATAGCAGAAATATTCATGTATTAATGCAAACTTGTTGAAATTAATTACATGAATGTAGCGAGTTTCGTTCAGGATGATTGCATTGATCTTAATATCATTTGAACATTTCCCAGTAATGATCATCTTGATCAACATTATTCCGCAATGACTGCTGTGTGTTTCATGTTTTCCTGTAGAAACAAATGGTATTCGACGTACAAATATGGCTTCTTTACAACCATTCTACTTCATTCCAGTTATTATTTCATCCTTAGGCCCTTAATTACGACGTCTCTATAACATTTCTCTGTCCCCAAAAGCGTGTCAGTTAAACTTACTTCAAGTTACAGACAGCGACGTGTCTCTCGAAACTAAACGCATCGCATCTCTGCCATTTAAAATATGTCGGGCCTGTCAGCTGCCGCATCAGCTGAGGCACCGCATATAGGCCTATAGTGATCGTTCTTTAATACATTGCGTTGTTTCACTGTTGATTCTATAACCACGAATTTAATAAGGGCACTTGTAGACGTTTAAGTTTAATAACTTTATTCACGAAGTAGGTTAACACAATTGATCACAAATCGGTTTTAACAGTAGTTCATTTAGGACTATATAGCTTATATTAAATAGTTCGGACACTGGACACGTAAAAGGCTAGCGTATCAGGAAGCTATAGTAATCTGTGTATTCGGCGCCACGTGTCTCTTCCAACTGACTCTCCGGCTATCCGCCCAACAACCTACAGTTTCCGTTTACTCATTTTTCGGCTCCATCCTGCTAAAGCGCGACCAGCCCGGCTAAACCCGGCGCCGGTCTCGGCTCAAAATTTTAACTGGGTTGGTAAGGCATTCTTTGCTTACTAATCCTGTTATGAAATACAGTCGGATCGATAGAACTCACAACATTGCTATCCTCAACATAAAAACAGCCGTGGAAAAGAAAACGATCAAGGTTTCTACGCTTGTTTACGCTTTTTCCGCTAGTGAACTGGAAAACGCTAGCTGGAAAAAGAGTCTAGTAGCGCCACGTGTTCAATTATGCAACTGTGTGCGCCCATTCGAAGCTGTTAACTTTAATAAGCCACTATCCGAGTAGTGAACGCGTCATGGCCAAATGAGATTTTATTTTGAAAACATTTACCTTATTTACTGGACAGCAAATAATTAAGGTAAAGTAAGGGGAAATAAAGACTAGCCTCATTCCTGCAGACTAGCCTCATTCCAAAATAAGGAATGAGGCTAGTCTGCAGTGTCTCCCTGTCCTCTAAATTTCTCCTATCATCCTCTGCATCTCTATCTATCGAAATACCAGATACGCCCGTCATTTCAAAATACTTTCTCAAATATATTGGCTGTTCATTCCATGCCTTTAATTGCGCATGATGCACCTTATGGATCTTTCCTACTTCATCTTCTATTTCATATGTAACACCGTTCGATTGCCTCTTAATTACTCTACAAGTCCCTCAAATTTAGGCTCTAGCTTGAACTTAATCTGATTACCTACTCTATTTATTCTATGTGCTACTTTCTGCCCTATACTAAACGAACTAAAGTTTCTATGCCCTTCCTTCCAAGTATTCATCATTTGCGCGCTGACTGGCAGTGCACATCTCATTGCATGCGTCTTGCTTAGCAAAAACTGCGCCGGGCTATCGCGTATCTGTGTGTGAAACGTATTATTATACGTGAGCAGCACTTCACTAATTTTCCTATCCCAGTCTAACTTATCATCATTAACTACTGCTTTCAGCATCTGAATTACAGTTTAATTACTTCGCTCTGCGCAGCCGTTCGATGAAGCCCTTTAACGCGTCGAATAAATGTGCGTAATATTGAATGATTCCAGCGCATCATTAAATTCTTTCGCTCTAAACTCGGGGCCTAAGTCTGTTAAAATTCTAGTTGGGATTCTTAACATACTCGGCAAAACTCTGTCGCATAGTGCGGCTGCTACGGTTTCCGCAGTTTTATTCTTAATTGGCACAGCAACTAAAAACTTAGAGAAATGGTCAATTGCAACTAATAATGCGGCATTACCTCTACGCGAACGAGAAAATTGCAACAGGTCCAGAGCGACCAGATCGAATGGGTGTGAGGCTTCGATTTTAAGCTTTGGCGGTTCTGCTCGCTGCGGGCCTGCGGCGACGTTTTGTAAAGCTGACAATGCACGCAACTCACGCACACGTCGCGGACAATCGATTCTATAGCGGGATGCCAGGAATGTTGTTCCACGGCTTTCAGTACTTTCCTGCTACCTACATGCGCTAACTGCGTATGCACCTTGTAAATAATGTCGACCATTAACATAAATGGCATAACTGGCACAACGAAATTTTTTACAGATTTAACTATTATCCCTGAAACAACTTTTAACGAAGATTTATGTCTTTTAAATTGATTTATGCACGTTCTCTTCCACTCGCTTACATGTACATTATTTGTCATCCTTTGTTTCAAGCATCTTAATGCAAAATCATTACTTTTTATATCCTTAATACTAGAATTGGACAGTATAAATTTAACTTTAACATCATGGACAACATCAGAAAAATCACTATTTGATGCATATTCATCGTTGCTGTCGATCTCGGTATCAGGTAACACAGTAACACTAAAAAAATTACTAGCAAAAATTACTAGCAAAATTTACACACAGAGACTCTTCTACGTCGCTACTTAGTACGAATTTATGTCTCCTTACAGACTGAACACGTTCAAATTCCAAATTTAAATCACTGTAATTAACTGCAACTGCGTTCATGCTTAGCAAATTTGCTCCTATCAAACAGCAACATGGTAGTGCTTGATCCTTCACAACTGCAAATGGTACTTTAACATCCATTTTAAATCCATTTAAGCTACAGTCAAATGCTACAGCTTCACTTAATTCTGTAGTTGAGCCATCAATCCCTATCACACGGTTATTTTCAGGCGTTTCCTTCTCCACTATACTACACCATTCTCGATCTAGCGTTGAAAAGTTCTCTAGCGAGTGTTCTCGTTCTAGCGTTGAAAATCGACTCTCTGCTTTCGAAAATGTGGTTGAAGAATACCCTATAACTTTGTACACGCCTTCTTGCTGTTGCATAAGGCAACCTCCTGCACCTACTGATGAAGCGTCTACATATAGTTCTAATGGTGATGCTCCTTCCGAGTAATCTGGGAATGATAAAGAAACTTCCTCTAACAACTTTTCCTTTAATTGGAGATATGCTAATTCCATCTCGGGGTTCCAGTCAAGTTTCGCACGCTTTTGTCCTCCTGTCAATAATTCCGTTAAGGGTTTCGCAATTACTGAACAGTCTTTAAGAAATCTCCTACCAAAATTTACTAAACCTAAGAACTGCCTTAACTCTGTTACGTTAGATGGTTTTGGAAAATTCCTAATTTTATCGTGAAACTCTGGTGTTTTGCTAATCCCTTCTTCACCTATTATATGCCCTAAAAATGCTACCTTACTACGGAAAAATTCGCACTTGGAAATCTTTACCTTAATCCCGTATCTAATCAACGTATTTATGTTATGAGCACTGTAAATATTTTCCGATAGGTCTGGCATTGGAAATTTCTCCGTAACAGTTTGCTGGTTTAGTTTCCTATAATCTATACACATTCTAACTTCTTTTTTCCCACTTTAACTAGATGCCTTTTTTAATACCGGGACTACTGGACTACTCCACGGTGAATTGCTATATTCTATGATATCAAGAGCTAATAATTCATTACATTGTCTGCCTATTTCTTTGTTAATCGGGTCTGAAAATTTACGTGGTTTTTAACATACAGGAGTGTTGTTCGTCAACTTTATTCTATGGGGAATTACATGAGCTTTCCCTATGTCGAATTCACCCTTGCTCATTATCTCCTGTGTCCTAACTAACATAGCATAAACCGCTGACTTCTGCTCTACTGTGAGGTTGTTATCCAATTTAATTTTACCTCTAATATCCGTTTCCGACCACTGCTCTGCTGCCCTATCATCTGACGTCGTTACATCTACTAATGTGCTAATATAACCTAGACGTTCACCCTTCCTAATTCGCTGCTTGCCTATAGCTCTACCATTCTTGCATGCTACAGCTACTTTGCTACCTTGAATATCACTGCCTTCAATAATACCACTAAAGCTCTTTAATTTCGTATTCGTTGGTTTTTCATCATAGAAAAAAGTTTCCTCTGAATTATTTGCAACACGAGAAATAATATTTACCGCAATAGGTACATAGTTAACTTTCTTGAGATCCAGTTCTACATTCGCTGCAGCTAACACTGGGATCTCCTCATACATGATTTTAGAAATGCTACCGTCATCTGCTAGATATTGCAGAATTTTACCACCAGGTTTGCACCGTCGTGCTACCTAAGCCTCGAATTACAACTCGTTGACTTGCATCAATAGCACCATTACACTGGTTACACACACTCTCCTTCATGATGTTGGTGCTGGCACCACTGTCAACTAATGCATTGAAAACTTGGTTGTTTATAGTTATGGGAATAATCATTAATTTTACGGGACATAAACTAAGTACGTTACTAGACATTAAATATTGCTTATTCAACACAATTTTTGCCTCATCTTTCTTACTTTCGGTTTTATGAGTGAAATGATCGTGATGGCACTCACCAGCTTTTGCTTCACTACGATTGGTCGGGTGTTTTTGCTCAGCCTGAGCAAGTGAGGTATCAGGTTTGGTTGTCTTTTTCTCAACCGTCTTTCTCGAGGTATTATGTTGCTCTTGTGGAATGAAAATCTCATCTTCTGGCTTGTCTTCTACTTCGTCCATTAACGATGAATAGCGATTGGTCCACAAGTTCTTCCTAAACTTGGGTTTGGAGGTCACTCTTGAGAAATACTTTGGCATACCTCCGGTTGAGCCAGATTCTCTCAGTTTCCCGACATCCTTCTTTGACGTGGATTGCTCCCTAGACTATGCAGATTTTCTTGACTCTGAAATCGATGATTTTGTCGCTCGTTGATCTGTGTCTTAATAGATGGTCGTATCGCCGTCTTGTTCCACGAAGGCCTACTGATATGTGATTGGTCCGGCACTCCGCGTCGTCTTTCACAATTGTTGAAGAAATGTTCAAATGAACCACAGATGAAACATGCTCCTGTCCTGGACCGACAGTTAGCCGCCACATGTCCAACTCGATCACAATAGAAGCACTTTAATTAAGTTCTTGCCCATCAGATGTTCAGGAACTCCGGTGAAACGTCGTGTGTTCCCGCTGTTCATTCTATTTTTGTCTTCTCTGTAATCAAAGTTTCCTGGTGTCTTCCACATTCCATTGTCGTTATAATTTTGGTTATACCTGAAGTTCTTAGTAAAGCAGTTTCTGTTTGATCCTTTCGCTTGTTGAGTTCCTTGAGTCGACCTTGAAGATACTTTGCGCGTGTTTTGAGGGCGCATTTGTCGATCAGTTAATCCGACGTTGATAACTACCTCTTCTACTTCTGAATTGTTTTTGTCGGTGGTCTTTTCCAGATCGCAGAAACTAGCAAATTGTTTCACTTCATTCCACAGCATTTTTGTTTTCGTCATCCTGTGTCCAAGAATCTGATTTTTCAGCATTTGTTTGAATCGTTTAGGCAGAATTGATGCAAATTTTTCTCGAAGTGTC